>NC_056738.1:543496422-543602557 GCF_019279795.1 Protopterus annectens | reverse complement strand
CTACTTGGCCTATGCCTAAGGCCAGCTATGTGTGTGGTCCCTCGGCATCGGACTGGAACGCCACGCCTGGCGTGTATGTCCAGCATTACCCACATCCAGCCGTGGTGTATTGCCATGATGTTCCATGTGTACAGTGGTGCTGTTACCATACATATGCCTTTCTCAAAAGCCGCTTTCACACTTCTGAACACTACTGTGGTCTCCTTTAAGGCCCCTGAGCCAGTGGTGAACATCACTCAAACCGCTGAATCGCCTTCCACCAGCACCTACAGGACTGCATGGATCAGGCAATCCCATACAAAACTGAGACTCTTTGTACCACAGACAAGCATGCAGTCTGGTGGACCCCAGCCATGAACTAGCTCTACAACCACAGCAGGTAGATAGTACAAGTTAAAGCGGAATACTTGTAAGGTAACACACCCTTGCTCATTATATGTGAAGAACTACAAGCTGTCATGAAATCATCCAGGGGAAATTCAACAGAGAAATTAACAAGGACTCAACAGACATTCATAAGTCCTTCTTTAGCTATGTTGGACACCTGGGAGGACACTCCCAGATATGCTCAAACCGGGTTCGCAATGATGTGAAGATGACTGAACCTACACACATTGCCAGCATACTGGCTGACATGTTCAGTGCTAACATTTCCCTCCCCCATGGAGAGTTATCTATACCTGAGACTTGTAGATCCTGGATCAACTGTAAGACACAGGAGGGAAAAGCTGTTCCAAGGCAGTCAACACAGCATCCATGGGACCAGATGGTGTCCCAGCTGTGTACTCCATGAACTCTATGGGGAATTAAACCCACACTTAGGACAGCTGTTTAATCTTAGCCTCACCTCAGGATACGCACTTGAGTAGTAGCACAAGGCACTTTAGTCACACTTCACATAGATGGTGCCTCCACTGACCCTGGTTATTACCATCCCATTAGCTTGACAAGCCTTATCTGCAAAGCCATGGAGAGGGATCATAATGGAACTCATAGATAAAGACATAGGGGACTCGATACTTTGGATACAACCCAGTTTAGCTTGGTCAAAGTCAGATCATGCCTTTACACGTGTTTGACTTTGTAGGATCAGTCACCAAGGCCATTGATGAGGGTAAAGCAGTCCATACAGCCTACCTCAACCTGGCAAAGGCCTTCGACATAATACCCGCTCGGGTATCAGTGATAAACCCGCCATCTTGAACGATATCCATACATCGCCAAATGGGTTGCAAACTGGCTAAGACACAGAACACACATGGTCATAGTTGCTGGTGCCATGTCATACTCACAGCCAGTCACAAGCGGTGTCCCATGGGGCCCAGTCCTGGGTCCACTATTTTTCAGCATCTACGCTTCCAAAGTACAAGCAAACACAGGGGGTTATGGTGACAATGTTTGCAGATGATGCAAACTGGGTGCCATAGTCAGACACACATCTGACACAGATATCCTTCAGGAGTGCCTCACAGATGTGGATAAGTGGTGCCCGCGCCATGGCCTACAGCTACATGCCAGGAAATGCATAGTCATACCCTTCGAAGAACAAGGTTACCCTAGCTACCATATAGGTGGCAATCCACTGAGCACAGAGGGAGTTACCAGGGATCTGGGGACCCGGGTTGTTGTTAACCGCTCTTAGACACACACGTTGCTAACGTAGTTAGGTAGACCTTCCACATTTCCCACATCATCATGAAGGGATTCACATCTAGATCGGGGAGGTCATTGTCCCCTTGTACTCATCACTCATTAGACCTATGATTGGGTACAATGCCCGCTCAGAATGTATGTGACCCGACACCTGCAGCAGCTGGAAAGGCACCAACAGTTCATCGACAAACAGATGCAGGGTCTCAGGAATATGTGTTATACTGACCAACTGAAAGAATTACAGATGTATACAGTTGCATACCACTTGCCCAGAGGTGACCTGTGCCTGGCATACAAGGCCATGTCGAACCCAGATCTGATGAGTATGCTTCACCTAAAGAAGTTAGATCCCTCAGAACCACAAGGGCAGGTTACGTACACCTTGACACTGTCATTAATAGAACATGTTGGTGGGACAGATTCATCACCCAGACACTCACTATGCTGTGGAACAACATCCCAGTACATGTGAGGGCAGGCACCTCGCTGGCCTTCTGTTAGTATTTTGACATGGATGTCTGAATTGATTTATTTAAGTAACCTTCTAAATGAATATTTACATTACCACATTGTGAATCTTTACATTTCGTTGGTCTAGTTTACATTAGTTATAATCATACGGTTTATCTGTGTATATTATGGCTCATTTATATCACTAGGTGTCTGCAGTTCTTTTAATATATTGGCACAGTCCGTAGAACATATATATGTAGCTTACACAGTCAGACATTTGGAAAACATTATGTTGGTTCATCTTTCATATATATACATATATTTCTATTTCTCTATGAAGAATGTACCTTTCGAAGCAATGTCTGATGTCCTCACTGTGTGGAATCTGTAACCCAAGTAAAGTTTGTTTGCTTGTTTGCCTTTAAGGCATGTAAGTAATACCTAGCACATCTAATTTACTGACCAATTATGGGTTTTACATGCAGTAGGTTGACTGCATTGTATGTATTCTGAATAAGTCTGCTTATGAAGCAGACCTAAAAGAGCTTCAGTAAACTATGGTGACTGCATTTAATTACTGGTGTGCTCTGAGTGGTCACTGACGGTGTCTACAGTACCGCCTTTGCTTTGGACTTCATCGGCTGGTTGTCTGTGTTTGTTGTATGGGGAATGTCAAGTGTAGTCCCTATGTGTATTACTTGTGTAATGCCTTACCACGGCAGTGTAATTCCCACCGGGTTTGCAGTTATGGGTGCCATCTTAGTCATACGCTTGTCCATCCATGTGAATTGCCTACTGACACTGGTATACGCCTGTACACATTTCACACTCTGCATTTTGCACTCTCCGCAGATGGTTTGCATTATTAGCGGAGAGTAAGGCAGGTGTTACGCACATCCTCCCACGGGCGGGACAAAGGATTGCCTGCTAAACAACACCGAGGCCAGATTCTACATACCCAGACTCCCTTGACTGCAACAGTCGACAGTACCCATTACACATCCTTCATGTATGGAATGTGATGTGGACGCAGTTCTATGGACCCGCACCTGGGTATTTCTGTGCATGTGTGCTGCATTTCATGGACAGCTATCATCAACATTGAACACGCTTATGGTGCATATGTGTACCTGTGACGTGGTGACGACAATGAGATCACGTGAGTAATGCAGGAAGTTAGCAGGCATTCCATGAATGGAATTTTTGGGTCCTACAATGGACAACTGATGTGCATATGTCAAGTTAGATGTTGCTGGACTGTGTCCACCTGCCCAGTGCTTTTCACTGCTGGTGTATGTTCCCCAATCGCTGATGTCTGTTGCACTACCCAGTCTACATGGTGCTACATAACCAGGTGATTTAGTACTGTGAACAAATGACATACATCCAAAGATGCTGGTTAGCAACTGCTTCATATAAACCTCAGACATCCCAATGGGACATATCCGTCACCGTGATTTCCAATATAACACCACCGGAACATGTTGATTACCTATGTTTTCATTTAACCATGTTGTCTTCATAGGTGGAATGCCATAGTTTACATATCCTACTTGACGCTGTGTGTGTGCCATTAGTATGTGTTCCCAGGTCGCACATCTGTTCCGCTGTACGGTAGCGGTGCTCCTCATTCTGTTGCTGGCAGATTGAGTGCTGCACGCCGGTGTTGGCACGACGGTCCGCTTTGTATGTGGAATGTCAACTGTAGTCCCTATGTGTATTTCCTGTGTTATGCCTCAGCTGCTATGTAATTTACCCGGGTTTGCAGTTGTGGGTGCCATCTTGGCCATACGGGTGTCCATCCATGAGACTTGCCTACTGGCCACTAGTATAGGTGTGTACACATTCCACACCTGCCCTTAGCATTCTCCGGCGGATGGTTTGCATTATTAGCGGAGAGTAAGGCAGGTGCTACGACACATCCCTCCCACGGGCGGACAAAGGATTGCCTGCGAAACAACACCGAGCCCAGAGTCTACATACCCAGAATCCCTTGACTGTAACAATTGACAGTACCCATTACACATCCGCCATGTGTGCGGACTGTGATGTGGACGCAGTTCTATGGCCCCGGCACCCTGGGTATTTCTGTGCATCTGTGCTGCATTACATGGACAGCTATCAGCAACATTAAACACGCTTGTGGTGCATATGTGTACCTGTGACGACAATGAGTTCAGGTACGCATTGAAATAAGACATTATTCTGTTCTTTCCACAATTTTTGGGTCCTACCATGGACACCACTGTGCATATGTAAAGTGTAGAGCTTGTCGGACTGTGTCCTTGTGAGCAGTGGGTTTCACTGATGCTGTGTGTTCAGCAATCGCGGATGTCTGCTTGTCTACCCATACTGTGTAGTGCTACAGGAACCATGTCTTCCGACACCAGAACCCAATGGTGTACATCCAATGTTGCAGGTTAGCAACCACTTTCATACCCAGCGGTCACGATTGGGTGGTATTGCCACTTTATTATCGGAACAACACCTCCAGACTGTGTACATCACGGGAACTTTAGGCCAGTCTTACCGGCCATTTGCAATTATAATTAGCACACACGTGTCAATACATGTATGATAAGACATATCATCATGCAGAAGTTAATCTATGTTATTTGGACATTGGCTTCTGCTATTGGCATCCGTTGCTGCGAGTGTTGCCAGTTACCATACACATTGCTTGCTCAGAGGCAGACTACACAATTCTGCACACTACTGTGGTCTCCTTTAAGGACCCTGAGCCAGTGGTCGACAGTACTGCAGCCACTGCATCAATCACATTTGCCATCTACCGGTACCTACAGGACTGCATGAACCTGGCATTCACTTAACCAACTGTGGTTCATTGTACCAATGCCAAGCATCCAGTGTGGTGTACCCCAGCCATACACAGGATGTACAACACGAGGAGGTGGCTACTACAAGGTGGAGCAGACACCTTGTGAATTATGACACCCTTGGTCATCATATGTGTAGAGTTACACACTGTCGTGCCATGGTCCAGGGCACATTCCACAGATATACCTACATGGACCTGGCTGACAATCATACCACCGTCAGTTGCTATGCTCAACACCTGGGAGGTCACTCCCACATATGCTCTGACTGGGTTCACAAAGAGGTGGGGTTTACTCAACATACACACATTGCCAACAAACAGGCTGACAAGTCCAGTATGGACATCTCCGCACCCTCCCCCACACATGAGGAGATGTCTGTACCAGCGGTTTGTGGTCAACAAATGTTCTGTGACACACAGGTGGGACATGCTCTCCAGGGTAGTGGACATAGCATCCATGAGACCAGCTGGTGACCCCACTGTGTACTCCACTATCTCATTGAGGTATTAGACCCACAGTTAGGACAGCTATTTCTTTGTAGCCTCACCTCAGGTAAGGTACCCAGGTTGTGTCACATGGCAACTGTAGTCCCACGTCACAGGGCCAATGCCTCCACTGAGCCTGGTTATTACTGTCCCATTACCATGAGGAGACCTATCTGCAAAGACATGGGGAGGGATCATACTGCGGCTCGTATATGCCTGCATAGGGGACATACATACTTTGCATCCAACACGGTTTGTCTTGTTCAGGGGCGGTTCATGCCTTTAAAGCATGGGTGAAATGTTCGGGACAGTCACCGAGCCCATTGATGGGGGTGTTGCAGTCCATACAGCCTACCTCGACCTGGCAAAGGCCTTCATCACATTACCCCCTGCGTATCGCTGATAAACCCATTGGCTGGGATGTGGACACGTACATCACAGAATGTGTTGGAAACTGTCTATCGACACAACCCACACAGTCATAGTTGCTGGCCGCGTGTCAGACCTACTGCCTGTCGCAAGTGGTGTCCCATGGGCCCCATCCGTGGGTCCACTCCTGTCATACATCTACATTTCCACGGTTGAGCACACAGGCATCACAGGGGTTTTGTGGGCAACATTGTTTGTAGATGACTGCAAATCAGGTGCCATAGTGGGACGGACATCTGACACAGATATCCTTCGAAGGAGCCTCCCAGATATGCATATCTGCTGTCAGGGACATGTCCCACAGCTAAATGCTAAGTAATGCAACATCATACCTGTGAAGAACTACTAGGTCACCCCTGTCCAGCATATAGGTGGCTGTCCACTCAGCACAGGGGTGATTACCAGGGATCAGGGGACAGAGTTTGTCGGTCACCATTCATTCAACACACACGTTGCTATCGTGGTTGTGTGGGACTTCTACATTGCCCACCTGTTTGTGCAGGGATTCACATCTACATCAGGCTAGGTCATTGTCTCCTTGTACCCATTACGTGTTACACCTATGATGTACTACATTGCCCCATTCAGACTGTATCTGACCATACGCCTACAGCAGCTGGGAAGCCCTCATAGGTTAATTGTTGTACAGATGCAGGATGACATCATTTTGTGTAATGCTGCCCCACTTGTAGGACCCCTGCCACATTACGTCACATACCTGCTGTTTAGTGTTGACCTGTGCCTGACATACGAGGCCATGTCAACCCATATGTCATGTGTATGCTTCACCTACTGTATCTGCATCCCCCAGAACCACTAGGGCAGGTGACATTTACCTTGTCACGGTCATTAATGGGATGTGTTTGAGTGACACATATATCACCCAGACACTCATAATGCTGTGGATCTACATCACAGTACATGTGAGACAGAGATCCTTCCTAGCCTTGTTAGCGGGTATGTTGTCCATTGGATGGAGAATTGCAGGTATATGCCAGGGATTACATCATTATCACTGCTTGACGGAGGTACAGCAAAATCATGAGTATTTTATCTGAAGCACAGAAGGTTGGCAAAGTCATCCTAACTATGGTGTAGTGTTATGGCTGAACCTGGGACGATGGCCTACCCTGTACCTATGGTCATATGAACCTATATTCATAGTTTGTCACATTTACAATTGTCTATCCCTATACTCTTTCTCCAGTGTATATTTCTGTGGCACATGATTGTCCTCTGTATTGCATGCAGGTATGCTGTGTACAGTGCACATCGCCACAGTTGATGACAGTGTATCTGTGTCCCTAACACTGTGATACTGAGGACTACCACACATCCTTCACAACATTACATGCATATGTCCATTCTATTCTTCTTTGGCCTATGGGGTGTTAAGGCAAACATTACACAAGTCCCTGTTTGTGCATGCTTCATGTTGGTGTTTGACCAGGCTCCGTTGCAGTCGTGTGTTGGACAGTAGTGTTTCTGTGTGTTTGCCATGTGTTTTTATTGCCGGTATATCTGTGGGAGTTGTGGTTGGCACATGTTCCTCTTTGCAGGGACACCCATCCTGGGGTTTGTGTCATGCATCTGCAATTGGCACCTGCCATATGTCCTGTACTATTCCCACAGTCGTGTATGCCTTCATGCACTACTACTGCGTGTTACTGGCTGTTTGTATGTGGTACACATGGACATTGTGATGGTTGGCTTGACCTATTCCCATGCTACAACGTACACATCTGTCAATTAAGTTGTTTAAATCAAACTGTAACACTCATTCATATTTTCAAAATGACAGTCAATAACACAGGAAGCTGAGAGTAATAACGTTTTACTACTGTGCAGCAGGAGGCAAAGAACTATGCAGTAAAAGTGTAGACATTTGTTGTACTCTATACATGTTACATCTGTATGAGCATTGTGTATATTGTCATCTTTTGCATACATTAATGATGTGGTCAGTCACAAGGCATATACATTGCTAGAGTCCACAATGTTGTATTCCTACAACAGTGCTCAGGTAATGCTTATTAAATGTTTTCCCATGAGGATAGCACAACCGTGCGAGCCACATATTCAATTAGACTGTACTTCGGTAAATTCTGCTCTGTCACGGTTCCAACACTGTTCAGATCCGGTCCTCACTCCATTTCCTACTAGGTTCCTTTGTCTCTTTGCTGAGCAGCTGTACTCTGTGTTACAGCTCACAAGCCTATCCTCCTCAGTGGAAGGATGACAGATATACCTGTACATACATGTATTATTCTCTAACCGAGCAGATGACTAATGCTGACTGACATACACCTGCTGCACTGGTTACTGCTAGGGTCAGGGTTCAATCACACTGCAGCTACACTACAGGCAATTACATGCATGATAAGCTCTACTGCCATATTGCGATGAGAATAATATGCATTATACACTATTTGCTTCTAAAGTTGCACGTCATATATATGTTTAAATATGTATTTTGCTAACATTCTCCCTCCTTTGATTGCTTCTATTCTATCCAGAGACATATACAACATTATTTCATTCCCTAGCCTCTTCCTCTCTGGAACGTTTAACTAGGCAAGTAATTTGTTGTACATTTCAAGAAGGATTGCATTTTCTATTGACAAATACCACTACAGGTCTTGATACATAGTCTTGGGTACAGATATGTCGCCAGAGTCCCTGACTAATACTTACATGCAAAGTATCCCGCAATAGACACATGCTCCCAATATGAGCAGAACAACACAAATGGCAATCATGATATTCAGTATGACTGACCCCATCCACCAAATGGTTTGTGGAAATGGTTCGTCAGTGGGTTTGGGCCTGGTTCCGCCATGGATGACGCCTGCTGTATTACCTCTAGGTGGGCGTTGATTTTGGTCTTTTCATGTGGTAGTTGGACACAGCGATCTTCTTTAATAAGCACGCGTACGCAATTCACCTCGGCGCCACGGTGCAGTCGTGCGCTATTACATTTTGTGACACAACAGTTCTCATTGCATCCAGTTCATCGGTCACAAGTTCAAGAGTGGAAAGTCACATTCATCATCCCTCCGACAGGTTTTGATAACTTCCTCTGTTCCTGATTGATTTCACTACGCCACAACCTGGGAGTGTTCGAGCCCAGGTTATGACGCTGTCACACAAGTCCATATGAATCGGTATTCCTTTATCTCTTGCAGAAGACTGGAATGCCAGAACAGCTTCCATTTCACCCACTGGATTACTAGGTTTCTCGACTGTGTTCCCAGTTCTTCGAGCTATATGTGTTATAGTGCGTTTTCACCCAGAGGCAATTGTGCAGTATGTCATGTGACTGGAGCCAGATAACCCAAATAACAACTGCGGACCAATTCCCAGGTAACCATTGATATGCTTTTTCCCACAAACAACATAACAATATTCTACTTTACTACTGATGCGGGTTACCTCTGCATGTAACATTTTCCTGTCTCTAACAGAGGACTGTTTATACAATTCAGGATGTTTCTGCACATCCTTCCACATTGTTCTCATGATGTTTCAATACAAATAATGAATGGTGCTACAAGTAGTACTGTGATCTTTGGCTGTTATATGACATTCGTAAGACACAGTTATGTTACAAATACTCCCACAAACTTAAACTGTATCATGTTTATGATAACATACAATTCCTTTTTGTGTAACAGGTAAATACAGTGCCACGTTGTCCTGTGATCTCACAGAACCTGTATCAAAGTGTAAATATTCACAAGTCTCAATCTATCCCCAAGGGTGAACATGCATCGGAAGTCCTCCATATGATGTACGTATGGCAGTACAAACACAGCAATTTAAAGTGTCATAGTCCGTATATGCACACACGTCATGCCTAGGTATTTGTTGAAGTGTGGAAGACACTCTGTGGCCAGTTCATCACTTATCAGTATTTGTATCCGTGTAGTTATGTGCAGGTAAGGTCCCAGCAAATGTAAAGTAAACACAAACATGGTTAATAGGTGTATAACCATTAGGACAGCAAACAAAAATGTCTTTGGGGTTGCTTTGTATTGTTATACAGTCTTGCCCGGGTGATTCAGGCTCTATGGTATATCAGCTACAAAATGTCAATCAGACTTGATATCCTTTACCGGTTTGAAAAATGTGAGGTGGACCCAGGACGACCTCTCTGCAAACTTTACTGCAGTAGGCGTTGCCAACAGGAGCTGGTACAGACCTTCACACTTTCCACTTGCCAATAATGTTCTTTGGATAACAGTGACATACACACAGGATACTGGTGTCAGCTATCGCCCATCTTCGTTTGCTCTTTATCTGTAAAAGACTTTAACTGAAGAACAGTGTTATTGGTTAACAATCCTCTCATGTCACCTGCTAATGAGCCATCGACCTCCGGCTCTGCAGGCATGACAGCTTTCCACTCTGGCACATGATATGCCATTCCACATACTACTTTGAAGTGCGTGCAGCACTTTACATTTGGAACTGTTGTCATGCTCAGCAATGCTAGAGGTAGACAGCACATGTAAGTCGTCTGGATGTCACCCACCAACCTCCTCTACTTATTTCTCCGGATCCCACTTTACGGCGCCAGCAGTCATGCTGACTGTGGGTTGTACATGCAATTTACATTCATGGAAATACAAAATAATCCCCCAGGTTGCGTGATTGTCTGGTTCACTACATGTGTTCTATTGTCACTGTAGCTTCTTTACAGCATGCCAGATCTAGGGATACTTTATTTTACTGGCACCTTTGCCACTGCTGCTGCATCCGGATTCATGGTTGGGAATGCGTCTACCCATTATGATTATATATATGTGTAATCACTCAACAGTATTTGTTCCCTTCACATTTATTCAGATGTATGAACTCCATACAAATAGTAATGGAACAGTTATGGTGGTGTAGGTAAACTCACTCCCTTCGGTTTAAATGCTCCCTGTGCATGATATCTACTGCAAATGTGACACGCTGCTCATGATGTTTGTATGTGGTTCGTAATTCCGTATGTTAGGGGTATTCTGTTAACCAGATGTACCATCCCCCCTGTTGAGACATGTCTCTACCCATGGCTCCACAAAGCCGCATATCTGAATACATTAGACGTTAATATTGGCTTTATCACTGTGGATATGTGCAGTCCGTGTTCAGGGATTGCTCCTCGTCATACCCACGGTCGCTTTTCTGCTTTCGTAGTTGATGTTTGCATTGTTTGTAAAATTTCAACATCTAAACTGTCTGAGGTTTGTCATTCCTCATTCACACAAACACTTTCCAACTGTGAGGCTGCTTGTTTTGCAGATGCATGAGCTCATGCCTTACCTTTCCTACTGTTATCCTGTTGCTTTCTATGACTTGCACATTTACAATTACCTACTTTAGTGGGTAACTGAATGGAGTCTAATGCATTCAAGATCAATTGCGCATGATTAATCGGTTTACTGGTGGATGTTATCATTCCCCTATTCTTCCACTGCTGCTCATAAACATGCACTGTACAGACAACATACTGACTATCGGGACATATGTCCACACATCAGTTTTCCACTACAGTACAAGCACGTGTTAAAGCTATCTATTCTGCTGCTTGAGCAGACACGTTATGCTGCAGGGTTTGGCCATCTACAATCTCATTATCAATAACTACTGCATACCCTACTTGATTCGTTCCTGTTGGACTCTGTCTACATGATCCGTACACATTAATTGTCACCTCTGCATCATCTAAGTGTATATCGGTGATATCATGTCTGTGTGTAGTTATTTAATCCATTTCGTATAGGCAACTGTGTGGTGTGCCATACACAGGTGTCGGACGTGACGTTGATAGGTTTCATGTTGTACAACGTTCAATCACCATATGAGGTTGACTCAGTGGTATGGTCAAACAAGACAAATGTCTAGCATGGGTCAGGAATGCTATCTTCTCTTGCAGCAGACTGATCGCAACTGCAGGAGACATTCTCACAGTGAGAGGGTGGTATGATAACATTGAGGCCGGGGCCTGTACTGCCATGGGTGCTACAACAACTGCCTGTACACAATGTGGCACTGACCATGCCACAGTGTCCAACTGCAATGGGTTGTAAGCTATGTAGCGTTGCTTACTTCCACGCTGTTGCATCAAGACTGACGTCATATATCTCCGCTTACGATCTACAGTCTGACAACATGTGTTATGATTATTCAGGAGACCTACTACAGATGTTGAAGCTATCAATCGTTCTAGTCTGCAGAAAGCTGTTTCTGCTACTGTAATCCAGTGTAGTATGTGTTGTGCTGCCATAGGTGTATTAAAGATTAAGGCAGACAATACAGCGGATTACAAAGCATTGTTTGGTAACCAGCTTTGACAAATGTTAGTCGGCCCAGACAGGACTTCATTCCCTTCTTGTTAGTTGGCTTGTGTGCTTATGAAATTGCTACCATCCTATCGTAATGTGATGTTCTACCCTACTTGGATACCACATATCCCAGGTACTTGACCTGTATTCTCTGTAGTTGCAATTTATGCTTGCTTACTTTATGTCCCTGTTCTGCTGAATATCTGAATAATGCTATTGTATCTTCCATACATTGCTGCTGGGTAGGGGCCGCAAGCAGAATATCATCCACATAAAGTAGAACTTGACTGGCGGGTGGAGTTAACACCGGAATGTAGCTAGCCATCTCCTGTGGGAATATCATTGTACTTTCACAGTATCCCCGCGATAGCCAGGTATGGCTGTATCTGTTACCCTGAATGTACATACAAAGCAATACGGACTATCTGGATGTATAGGTATTGCAAAGGAAGCATAGCTTATATGTACCACGGTAAGATACTTCTGTGGCGTGTTCATAGCATTGAATATAGTGTGTGGGTCTGGCACCATTGCTACCCTAAGTATTATTACATGATTTACAGCTTGTACATACTGTACCATCCGCCATTCCCCCTTTGTTTTCTGATCAGAAGATACAGGGGTATTGCATGGTGAATAGCGATTACTTTGTAGATGGGGAATTCCCTCTGTGACTTTACAGATATCTTCTGGTGTCCACGGTCTATACACTACGGGGGTTGGGTCCTGGCCTTCCTGTCCTGCATGAGGGTTCGGTACTTCAATTAATTGACAGATATCCTCACTCTGTTCTAGTGACTGTCTTCTTACTCAGGTGTTCCTAGGTATGTTACGAGTTCGGGATGTGGTTTCAATAGCTTCTGTTACATTTGGTCGTTGTGCTACCTCTGTTGCCACAGGATAATGTGTGGGGACTAGCCTGCCCTCCCACTTCATATCCTGGATGTGGTATCGGAGGTGGTAGGGTGTTGTGGGGGGGGGGCTATCGGTACTACTGTATTATGATCTTCTCTGTGTACGTATGATGCTTTGACATTTGTAGTGTTCTGTTCCCTTCAGTTCACTACCTCAATCCACCTATGTGCATGACGGATACCCAATTGTCACTGTTTTGTCGCCTGCACATCTTAGGGCTGCCACCTTTTCAATTGCACAATGTGGGACATTAGTGTTCGGAACGTGTAATTTTCCAGGAAAAAGCATACCCACGGCCAGTACATAGGACAGGATTTCACTTTTTGCCAGGAGAGCGACCAATTGTTGTAGCATTTCAGTTGCTTATTCTGTTTATTATGATATTATGTTGTTCCAGATACAATATTACTGTTTTATGCTACCATTTTGAAATATATCTGGGAAATGTTTGTCCTGAGATATCAGGACATTTGCCATTTGTTTGGTTTGTTTGCAGGACACAACTGGCCAAAGAGGGACTGTCCCTCTCAGGGTGGAACAGATGTTTACCGTAGAACATGTGCATCACATTTTCAGGGATTACAATGTTTCAGTAACGATATTTTGTGTAATATACCATCAATGTCGTATTTATTACCCCATTTTGCTGGATAACTCACATTATGTGCTCTCTGCGATTGCATATACTTCACGTCACCCGTCAAACGCGGATCACATGATCTGTTTCTTCAATAATCTCCCATATCCTCTACACGACTACTACGCCCTTCTCTCATACCACATGGTGTCTCCTTCCCTGTATCCACTGTAGTGTCTACAATGACTATTTACTCTGCTGTGTGTTCCCTGACCTATGTTCAGATTTAACAGTATGTGGGTAGGTCTTGACGCTATCACAACTGTTAACAGAAACACAATGTAGTCTGGTCCCTGATCTACAATAGAGACAAAGAGGCAAACACTCCTTACCTGAGCCTCCTGTTTAAGGCTGCGATTTCTTCTTGGGATCCAGTTTTCCGCTTTTCAGCCACAGATCAGACAGTAAACAGCCTCTTTACACACAACAATTCAGTCGGAGGTCTTTTCATTCAAGAAGAACCATTTAGGCAAATTCCCCGCGTGATGTCTAACCAGCCATGCACTCTGACCTGTAGCTTACCAAGGGAATTCCGGATTACAAGGATCACAATGTCAAATAAGTTGTTAAAACCAGACTGTAGTTATCAGTAGGCTTTTCTAAGTGACAGTCAATAACACAGGAGGCTCGGGTTCAGAAAGTTTTAGTAGTGTACACAGGCAGGCTAAATCATATACAGTCCAAGTATGAGAGTTTTGTCTGACTCTATACAGTAAGCAGTTTCTTTATATAGTGTTTACAATCAGCTTTTGCCCACCTTACTAACGTGGTCGGTCACAGGGCATTTCCATCACTATGGTCCACAATAGTCTATACATATGTGGGTGCTGGGGTCGTGCTTTTAAAATGTTTTCCCATGAGAATAACACAGCCTTGCAAGGCACCTTGTCAATTACACTGTCCTTCTGTGATTGTAACTGTTTCAAGGACCCTAGACTGTTCCGATACAGTACTCAGTTAATTTCTTAATACGTTGCTTTGTCTCTCTGGTAAGGAGTTGTACTGTTATCTTTGATTGAGCTCACAAGGCCATCCTCCTCAGAGGAAGGGTGATGTTATGCATGTACATACATTTATTGTTCTGTAACCCAGCAGATAATTAATGCTGACAGACATAAGCCTGCTGTACTGGTTACTGCCAGGATCAGAATTCCATCACACTACAGCTTAGCTTCACCAATTACATGCAGGCTTACTTCTACTGCCATATTGTACGGTACAATTCAATGCATTATATAGTATTTCGAGTCTAAACTGGCACTTCATATGTGTTTGTATATATATTTGAACAACATCCATCCGCCATATGCATGTTGTTCCGTCCTTTACCTTGACCGTGTGTATTTGGCGTCCAGCAACGCTACTCTCCACATGTGATGTCCCACCTTCCCTTCTTTGCCTGTAGCACCCTGTTAGGACGCCCTGTTTGATAGGCACGTTTCCCGCTATATGTGATCGACTTCACTGCATAGCTAAACATCGATGCGGTGGTTCAACAACCCGACTTGTCCACATGTGTACAGTTATGTGCACCGTGTCGTATGCAAACCTATATGGTACATACCACATGCGGGATGTACACATTCTGCAGACACATTCACATGCAGCCATTTACATATCTGTACCTGAGGTGGGTTGGTGACATGTGGGTGCGTATTTGGCCGCGTGGCATTGCCTAACACAAACATCTTACCACATTTCAGGTATGCACATTGTGTGTGGGTGTATAGCTGCACACGGATGCTAGCAGGTTAGGGTGCACAGGTGTACATGGGTGGGACTGACATGTACAATGAGGCTATTGTGTATTACATCTGAATGCATGGGTTCTGCTTCTGGATATTACACTTCAACATACGCCATCCAGTGTATGCGACAGAGACGTTGCTGGGTGTGGGATATGTTGCTATGCACATGTTTGCCTGTGTTTCAGGTATCTTGATTCCTTACTGTTGTTATGTCGACACAGCTACCCGGCTATGTACTCTCACAACTGCTTGTGACCATTATGGTTGGCACCTTTTCCAATGCCCATAGTGGGGCATGTTATGTGGAAACTTGAATTTGCAGGACTACACATACCCACAAGTGCAGTTGACAGAACTTCACTTGTTTGCCATACTATAAGCTTATTCTGTGAGCATTTGGGTTCCTTATTCATTTTCTTATGCCATGTATGTGTTTCATATACAAATGTATATGTTTTATACTACTATTACATGTATATTATGGAAAATTTTTGGCAGAGGATCTGAGGTCATTTTCCATTTTTCCGATTGTTGCAGGGACACAACTGTCCAATCAGGGACTGTCCATGGCACATTGGGACAGCTGGTAACCCTGGTGACCATGCCCATGTCGCTACTGGGGTTGCCACCTTCTCCAGTTTCCAAGCTGGGATATTTCCGGGACTCACATCTGACTTTACAGGCCGACACATACACACGGTCACTATATAGCATAGAACTTCACTTGTTTGCCTAAGTAAAAGCTTATTGTTGTGGCAATTTGCTTGCTTATTCTGCTTCTTGTGACATTTAGGTATTTCAGTTACAGAAATAACCAATTCATGCTACCATTACATTAAATACGGGATATCATTATGTCCTACAATCTTAGCACATTTGCCATTTTTAATACGTTTTTTCGGGACACAACTGCCCATAGAGAGACTGCCCCACCCAAAGTGGGACAGGAGGTGACCTTAGTCGCTGCTCCTATGTCGGTGCGGCGCGCTGACATGCTGCTGTACACCTTCTCTTAGTGTAACCACTGACGGTGCATTGCGGGACAAACGCGGTCATATGCGTATCCTTTGCTCCTTGGATGGGTACACTTAAGCCTTCGTGGCTTGTATTTGCTTCTCCATTTATTTGGGACGGGTACTATGCTGCATACTCTACGTGCGTTTCATTCTGCACGGGACCTGGCTGCTGCCATTACTATTATGGGCGGACCGTGGCTGTCAGCACATTAGGTTGCTCACCTCATGCCGGCTTAGACACGCCTCCAGACACATCCTACCTGGGCTCGCTCACGTACACTACGCACGTGTCTGTGGTTGCGGTGCACTCTCATTAATATGCATATGGCGCTACTGCGCCGGCTATTCACTGCACCGCTGGCGCAGACCTTACGCCGGCCTTGCGCCGAGCTTCTTGAATCCCGGGGCGTATAAATAATAGCAACTGGTAGTTGTCTTTCAAAACTATTCAGTCCACAAACAGGCAATGAATGATATATTGGTTTATTGTTTCGACAAACAAACAAAAGTTCAAGCAGTTAGATTAAGCACTTTCATTTCCAATACAGGAAACTTCATCAGAATAATTGGTATATTTTTACTTGCGTATTTATATAGGTCTAAATCCATTAATTATTCAATTTGTTACAATTAAAAATGTTACAATTAAAAACATGTGGTTCAACTTGTTTTAATCAGAAAAAAACACTTTTCACTTTGACACTCCACTAAAAAATAATAATAATGAAGACGCCACTTGCAAAACTTCAAGTGACTGTGGTTAGAAAGCTGCAGTATATCATTTTCACCATTCGATAGAACTTGGTTGCATGAAAAGTTGAATGAACACATAAATAACCATAAAATTTATAACATATATAAAAAATAAATAAAACATATATGTAATAAGACATCTGTTGACCAATACTGTTATATAGTGGTCATCCTGTAGCCATGTATAGTAAATATATATAAGTATATATAAAGTAAATATAAATATAAGTATAAATGTAAATATAAATACATATATATATATATATATATATATATATATATATATATATATATAAATACAAAATTATTAAAATAATTAATATAATTAAAATTTAGAAAAATTTATAAAGATGCCAACAACTACATATATATATAATAATAATATACACTGGATAGTAAACTAAACTGTCATATCCACGTGATGGACTATGAATTCTTATTCAAAACTTTTCTTTTGTTGTTATTTTTAACTTTATTGGCCCTTAACCTTAGGGCTGGTAAAATTGACACATAGTCGTTCATTCCTGGGGGTGTATTGGCATCCAATCGTAATTGCCATATCAGTTGTTGTGTGCCTTTCCATAAAATCAATACATCATCCAAAAAATGGAAGTATTTTTCTATATTGTCCATGAATGGAGATTTAAACACAAAATGTAACTCCCAATATAGCATAACTATATTGGCAAATATGGGGGCACAAGCTGCCCCCATAGCTACCCCATCCAACTGTTGAAAAATATCTCCTTGAAAATAAATAAAATTATTTTTTATACCAGTTCAATGTTCTCTAATATTAGTCTGAACTCACTCTCATTTAAAAATCTAAATTCAGACAACATTAACTCAAATCACTCAAAACCTATATGATGTGGAATCACAGAAAACAAATCCATTACATCCACTGTTAAAAATGAATAATGGGATTGATATGGTAGTGTATTCATTTTGTTCAATAGATCCCATGAAACAACTAAAATGTGTGAATATAATTTATAAAAGGGCTTCAATTTTGTGTCAATATAAATTGCTAAAGGTTGAGTTTTTGACCCATCTGAGGTCACAATGGGTCTTAATGGTGGATTCTCAATGTCTTTGTGTATCTTGGGGATACCAAACATCGTAGACAAAAAAGGTTTTTCAACCTTGAAAAACCTATAAAGTTTATCATCTATTAAACCTTGTAATAAATTATCTTCTAATACTAAGTCTATCTTTTTATATGCTATATTAAGCTCATTTTTGGAAATAATAGTGTATCGCCCCTGTACATTTAAGATATCCATCATTTTAGTTAAATAAGTCCATTTGTTCATTAGTACTACCCCTCCCCCTTTATCAGGTTTCATAATTCTAACATCTGTATACTGTTGTTTGATCTCATCCAAGGTATTTCTTTCTTCTAAATTTAAGTTAGAATTACAATAACTATGGGCAGGATTCACGAAGCCTCCATGTAAGAGATACATGGCTTACACGGAGGCTGCAGTTAAACAGTGTGACGTCAGCATGTCATGCATATGCATGAGGGCATGCTGAATCATCACACCGAAGACTAACACAGTCCATGGAAGACAGTAGGGGGCGTGTCCGTAGGCCGAGCCCTGCAAGCGGACACACCCCCAGAAGAGTAAAATTGCCCAAAGTAAACACCCATGACAGAGGCCATGGAAATGTGAATAAACACAACACAACACATGCCCCCACAGACTATGAACATAAAATATATAAATGAACATGTTATATATTTTTTTTAAATCGTAAAGGTGTTTGCCCGTGAGTGCGCTCGTTTGCGCAGGCGTGCCCGTAGCTTAGCCACAGTTAGCAGTCAGTGGAAAAGGATATAAGAACTAAATATGCAAAGTAAGCCAAGAAGCAATAGTGTAGCGGTAGAGACGTTGGCTGAAGAGCAAGCATTCATGGTTCGAGCCCCCACAACATCAATTTTTATTTTTAGTAAAATAAGCAGGAAACAAGTCCCTGACAAACATGTACACATATAAAATCTTAGTTTATGTAAAATGTAATGAAATTGTCCATTTATTTTCAAGAGATGTGAGATAACAAAACAATAAAAAATGCGAGATGTGCCTATAGCTGAGCAACAGTTTAACAAGGTGAGTGCATCTGCCCGTAGGTGAGCAGTGGTTTAACAGGTGTAAAATGAGTGCCCGTAGGTGAGCAGTGGTTTAACATGCTGAAACTGTGTGCCCCTAGCTGAGCTGAGCGTAATATGCGTGCTAACAGCCAAATGAAGCGTAAACCAGCGTACCCTGTTTGCGCGGAGCTGCGCACTGCGCCAACAAGCTAACCGACGGGCAACGTTGAGCAAGCTGTATCAAAACTGCCTTCACACAGACACACCCCTCAGCCTGTCTAGACAGTCATAAAAAATAAAAAGCAGTGGCCAGGTTGGAATCCAGGATACTATGCACCATAGTCAAGGTACTGAACCACTAAGCCATGACAGCAGTACCTAGAAATGCAGTAATAGCAAATATATAGGAATGAATACAAAGTGGAGCATGACAAAGCAGGTTTTGTGAAGTTGATACAATTCCAAAATGGCCAATCACAGATATGTGCGGGAAAAACGGCATATATAAGCCCCCATAGGCAGGAATACACAGCATAAACGATTGTAGAACTAACTTGCAGCCAGAATATCAGGAGTAGGTGAGGGTAGTTGCTTTTGAGCACAGAGGTGGGGCATTGAGGAGTCCAGATACATGGTCTGGCTCCTAGTCCACAATCATGAGGCCCAACTCATGCAGGGCCAGGTCCTGTGGGGAGCATATAGGGCTGAGGCGTGGGACCGGTTGGCTCATGATCTCACAAGTGCCACAGGGATTCCAAGGACTGGTGAGCAGTTTTGTCACCACCATGCGGACCTGAAGAGATGCAAGCAGGACCAATTGAACCTTTGGATCCAGGAGGCCCGGCAAATGCCCAATGCCCCACTACTGAGTAAGTTACATTTAATTATGTATGTAAGAAATTAAACTAGCTGATATTATGGAGATGTGTATTCCAATATTACTTAATTTATATTACAGCTGCAGGTGTCTGTTCTGCGAACCGTAGAGCCTATGGCGATAGGCTGGTGAGGTTGCACCACCAGGCAGGTCAGTAATCCTCTCCCAGTAACTGTAAAGAAATATAAAAGTATGACAGTTAGCAAAAGAGTGCAGTGTAGTCACTAAGTAATAAAATGTGCAAGTAACAGTGTAAGAGTGTCTGCAAGTATTGCTTGATTACAAAAGTGTGTTGCAGTCTGTAATCCAAACAGAAAAATGAAAATGTCTGAAATAAAGTCTGAAATAAAGATGCCCCACCTGTAATATAATAGTACACAACCTGCAGCAGGCTGAAAAGTACAGCTGCAGAAGATGAGCAAATCATATGTGTGAAATATACCCCTGTTGAAATACTGAAACATGACAGAAGTGAGACTGCTGGAAAGGATTGTAATAACTACAGGTAAAACATGTCAATAAAGCCTAGAAGTAAGTACCATCCTGAATAGCAAAATGAAAACAAGTGAGAGAGTGTGAGAAAGAGTTATGAATCCACCAATAAAGTAGTAATAACCCCTGAATAAAGTATACTGCAGTCAGTACAGAATGAAATGAATGTGAGAAGCAAAACCAAACAGCGAAATCTGTTCAAAGTGTTGCTGCAGCTGGAATGTGTATCCCAAAATCTGGATATGTTGCTCTCAGTCTGCAATATGCAGATAGTATGATTGTCTGATATACCAAACATCCACAGTTGTCTATAGCTATATAAAGCAAATGTAGCAGGATGATGTAGCTGAACAAAGCCAGATATAAATGTGTATGAAGAACAATAAAATGTATATTGATGTAGCAGTAACAGTCCTATCACCAAATTGAAGTAGTTATCATATAGGAAACTGTAGTTAGAACAGTAGTGTGTATATATGTGCAGCTATTAGAAATGTACAGCATATGTATTGGCATTCGAAGGTGTTAATATTATTTTCTTCACCCCACCCTATAACACATATAACCCATTCCACGTGAAAATGGTATGTGCAATCACAATTAACACCCCTGGACATTTGTCCTGTTGGGTCATAAATATCTGCATGTCCATTGATGCATCTGCCCTGTTCATACATCCAAGCCTGATGGCCTGTTGCCATCAATCAACCCTGCATGTTGTTGGACTGTGTTATGCTCGCTGTTCAATGGTGTGAATATCTGGGTGTTTGGTTAATGGGAATACTAATGCAATATGCTGTTACAACTAATTGCGAATGGTATTATACGTTACTAACCCAAACTTTCATGACATAATGCAAAACATAGGACGACAGGGAAGGCGGATTCCAGCGGACCCACCTCTCCCACCTCAGCTGGCGAGTGCACCTGGCACTAGTGCCCAGTCTGGACCGTCCTCCGGTGGCCATGTGCCACCTGCGGGTGGAAGCACTGCAGGGGATGGGGCCCGTCCCCCCTCTGCAAGCGTGACCAGAGGAGAACCACCACTCACCCTCCGTAGCATCCGGACTGTGGTGCGTAGGGAGATCCGGGACTCTGTTCTTGGGTCCCTACACCAGCTTGAGGCACAGGTGGCACAACTTATGGGCATGCCTGTAGCCCGGCCTACACAGCCCCCAGCAGAGCCCCATCCTGGGCAGTGAAGGAACAGTGGCAACTGCCCATGGGTGGGGATATCAGTTCCACTGTTGCCATCTGTATGCTCATGGGCTCTGGATATCCAAACATCTGTCCCCGTCAATTGTGTAACCCCCCACACATGTCATACACCACCCCTGTATGCGTCTTGTTTGTCTTGTCTGTTGACCTACCCAACCTACCTCCCCAGCTATACCGACTTCCTTCACCTGACATACCACTGTCACCTGAAAAAAAAAAAAAAGCGCACTCTGTACCCACAAAAAAATTACGCCCCATACACAGCTGCCCATTCTGCACACATGTCTGCTGGACATGGAAACTATCAATTACAATTGGATGTCCAACAAGTATTATTGTTGTCCTGACACCTCTCTCAGGGGTGGTAGGTTTCAAATGTCACACCAAATTACATACATATGCACAGCTGTTGCTGATGAAGAAATGGGCAGCTATGGGCCTTACCTACATCCCTCCTTCAAATCCCAAGCTTGTTTCCCTACTGTCTTACCCTCTTTGTGACCCCTTTTTCACCACTTTCCTGTCTCTCCATGTTCATTTCTTTCAAAGAAAATAGCGCGGGTGTGCGCCAGAGTAAGCACTGTTAAGAGGTTGTAAGTGGGTGTGCGTGTGTGTGCGTGGAGCTAAACGCCAGTGCGCATGCGTGTGCTCCACGCAAACCAGCACTAACCCGGTTACAACTGCTTAAAAGTGCCTTAGTCACTCTGATTGACAGGTCCTGTAGTCAGTTCAAAAGCAAAATAAAACCCCACTGTCAGTCCCGAACCCAGGAACCAGTAGTCTGCATGACCTACCACTAAGCCATGACTCTTATACAAGAACATTGTGCTAAAATAAATATATCATGTAATAGTAGGAATGAATGTAAAGGGAATATAGGATGTGTAGTACACAAAGCATGTCATTTAGAATTACTGTCAAAACTAGTGGATTTACATAATAGTAGTGTGTGAACAGAAACAGCCATGCTAGTTGGTAGCTAGTAGGTAATAATGTCAGTTAATGTACATATATAAATGTATGTATATGTACATATATATATATATATATATATATATATATATATATAGAGAGAGAGAGAGAGAGAGAGAGAGAGTTGTAGGTGTCAGTGTGCATACACACTTACTACAGCAAACAGGAGAGAGGAATGGAGAAATGTGAATCTACAACACAGCCTGAATCATGAGAGAGATACTAACCTTTACACTCACAGAACAGTGTCCACAGCATACCAGCATGGTCCCCGCCCTTACAATCTGAAAGGGCAACGCCTATCTCACATACCCTTTTATAGCACTGTCCTGTAATCACAGTGAGAACTGCAATCAATATACAACTGGCTGCATGCAATTAGCAAATGCTGGCTTACAATTGGTGCAGAAGCCATCACATGGACTTATGCAGATACCTACAAAAGCATCCTGTACTCACACTCCACACATGCAATACATTCATTGCACTGTCTGGAGGCAGACAGAGAGAGAGAGAGAGAGAGTAACAGACAGACAGAGACAGAGACAGAGAGAGAGAGAAAAAAAAAACACAAACAACAACACACGGTACACACGCTGAGTCTAAGCTGTCAACAGTGACAGTAGCAAGCCGTGCCAGCAGCAGCAGGAATAAGTAGTAGTGGTAACGCAACCAGCTGCGACAAACACAGGTAATGTAAAGTAGCAGGTTAATAGTCTGCATACTGTGAACCCTCCATATGTGTCATAGGTCTGTATCTATAGGTATGTCCATGTGATATGTTGTGTGCACGTAGTTCCACCAAAACGGGATGACTATACATTACATGTCAGTCAGTGTTAGGCCATGATCCTGGCAGCAGTCTTCTTTTGCAGTGAGGCCTGTCCATAGGATGTGTGTGTCAGCTGGTGTAACGACTATGGCGCTTAGTTAGCAGTCATTTGGGAACTTTGTCATCCACAACCCGCACATGTTCACTTTTACATCTGAGAAATAAATGCCAAACAAGACGGGTCCTAGGACAGAGGCCTGTGGGATACCACATGTGACTGGCATTGAGTCTGACATGGCTCCTACAATATCGATATTATGGATTCTGTATGTCAACCAGTGTACAACCCATCATGTGACATATGTAGTAACATGTAAGCTAATGAGCCTGTCTATGATACCTGAGTGGAGTACTGTGTTGAAGGCCTTAGGCAAGTCCAGGTAGGCTTTATGGATTGCGTTGCCCTCATCAATGGCTGTAGTGACTGTTTTGAAAGGTCAACCAGGTTCAAAATGCAGTATCAGCCCATCACAAAGGCAAACTGGTTGGGAACAAGTGTCTGCAGGTACCCAATATCGCTTTATATGCGTCCCATACTGAATAATTCCATAGCTTAGCAGACCAGGCTGGTTAAGCTTATGGTGCGGTAGTTCCCAGGGTCAGTAGAGGTGCCTCCTTAGTGGAGTGGGACCACTGTTGCTGTATGCCAGTGTTCAGGTACATATCCTGTAGTACAGCCAAGGTTAAATATCAGTCTTATATGCGGTTGTATGTCCTCTTGGAGTTCATGTAGCACACATCCAGGGATACCATCAGGTCACATTGATGCTGTGTGTTCTGCTTTGCTGAGGGCGGCCCTCACCTGGACATGTGAGATGATAGAGAGGTTACATTCAGCTGTGATAAGTATTTCTACCTGTGGGGAGAAGGAGGGGGAATACGTGGATCGAACCTGTCTGAAAGAATGTTGCCAATATCTGTGTGTTCGGTGAATGTTAAGTAGGTGTGTATTAACTCAGAGCATATCTGAGGCATTTGGTCCATATGTGTAACATAACTAAAGAAGGCCTTGTGGTTATCTATAGTGTTCGTGGCCATTTCCCTCCCAGAGTAGGCCGTGGATGTTGTTATGAGAGACCGTAGCTTATTACCAGTGCTGACCACAGATGCCTTCCCTTAATGTGAATCTGCTCTGTCCTGCAGTAGCCTCCTTCTATTGTTATACAATCTGCCTTTGGCTGGGGTCCACCGGACAGGATGCCTAACCTTTGTGCATAGGGTCTGGGTTAGGAATGTGTGTGCATGTTCCATGCAATCTTTGGGATGTCCGTGGGAAGCATTCGCAAAGGGGTCAGCAGTGTGGGTTGTGGCTTACACTGGCCCAGTGGTCTGCATGGATACCATCTCAGTCCTAACAAGTGAATAACTGTCTAATCACATACATATCAAAGTAGTCTACTGTGCTGGTGGTGGTGGTGGGATATGTATATCCAGGCCGAGTAACTTGTGTCCAGATCACACTAGTGGAAGGCGTTCCACATACAGTACCTTAGTATGAACCCCCAAAGTGAGGTTGTGCATTGGACCTATCGCAGTGTGCTGACCGATGGGGCATGCTACTATGTTGTATGGAATGTGGCAGGTATTGCTGCACAGGTGTTGGCTGAGCACTGATATCTGGCCATGTACTTGTGTATCCACCAAGAGACACACACATGCTACATATGGGAGTAGTAGTATATCACTACAGTTGTGCATCATGTATAGTATGTGTGCCATATATTGCTGACATAGTCTGCTGATATCCTGTTTGTGTTCTCTTCCAGGGAGATGGCACATCAGCATAATCCCGCCTACTCTGCAGCAGAAGATGAGGAGATACACCAGAGCCTGATGCGGGATTATGACATACTGTTTTCCCGCACCAGCCAGAATCAGCAGGAGAGGGCTGCACTGTGCAAGACCTTGTCTGTAGGGTAAATGACATTGGCACGCATAATAGGACATATGAGCAGGTACGACATCACTGCAGTGATTTAATCAGAAATGTCCGTCAGCGTGCGTCGGATATCCACAGGCAACAGGTTGCCACAGGAGGTGGGGTGGCCACACATCCCCCCTCACCAGACTGGAGGGGCTACTCCTAAGTGTTGTGGCTCCAGCCCCGGAACAGCAACAGCAATACACCTGCATCATGATGGAGGCTGGATCCACACAGCAGCATGACATGGAGCATGCAGGTAATATGCCATATGTACACTTGACTGTTCTGTACACTGTTAGTTTATGCATGTGTAAGGTGTGTCCGTGGTATGTAGCTGTCAACATAGTATGTAATTGTGCAGGTGTGATATTGGCAATATCAGCAGCTGATGTGTGAAAGGCAACTGGTGTACTACTGCACTGTATCATATGCAGTATCAATGGCACAGTTGTGCCCACTGACATTAATCTCCTCATTTCTGCAGGTCCCTCCGGTGTTACAGCAAGGCAGGCCATCCATGCTGGTGAATGTGTTTTAACAATACCTATAATAGTCCTGATAGTGCTAGTAATACTAGTGTAACTCAGTAGTGCTCTGTGTGTGTACTGCAGGGTGTGCATGTGTGCATTTGTGCATGTGTGCCTGTGTCCACGTGTGCATGTGTGCATGTGTGCCTGTGTCCACGTGTGCATGTGTGCATGTGTGCCTGTGTCCACGTGTGCATGCGTGCATGTGCCCACGTGTGCATGTGTGCATGTGTACACGTGTCCACGTGTGCACATGTCCATGTGTGCATGTGTGCATGTGTGCCTGTGTCCATGTGTGCATGTGTGCATGTGTGCATGTGTGCATGTGTGAATGTGTGCAAGTGTGCATGTGTGCATGTGTGCACGTGTGCATGTGTGCATGTGTGCACTTGTGCATGTGTGCCTGTGTCCATGTGTGCATGTGTGCATGTGTCCACGTGTGCATGTGTGCATGTGTGCATAAGTGCATCACTGGTAACATTGTGTGGACACTATAAACTGTGTTTCCTATCTTCCTCCCACAGGTTCTGGTGCTGCTCTGGTGTCCTGCAGCAGGGAACCTGAATCTGGTGCCACAGGTACTGGTAATGATGATATCTGTGTAATGGCACAGGAAGGTGTGTCAGGGTCTGCCATTGGTCAGCCAATTGACAGTACACAGCTGTCAACCCCATCATTGCGCACAGTCATCCTGCCAGTACATCCTATGTCACCATTGTCCCTAGGTGATGGACAGGATACAGTGGGCATTGACCAGGGTAATGTGGTATCTGTGGCACATGCTTCCCCACACAGCAGCCATGGGCAGGGTCCTGCGATGGTACCACACAGACAGTTGTCCATGGGTTCTCGTGGGAGCATCCATGGGCGTACTGCCTCTGGCAGACATGCCCAAAGAGGTCTGTCAACCTCAGCTATGTTTCAGGCTGTCATGCAGGCACAGTCACGTATGGAAAGGTACACCAGACAGGGTCTGAGGGAGCTGAGAGCATGTCGCACAGCCATGACTGACAGTATGCGTGACATTGCGGATGCTACCCATAATTTCACCGATGTCATAGACAGACGTTGTGGGGACATATTACAGCAGTTCCACAACCACATGTCCATGAGCCAGGGCAATGGTGGGCAGTTGCGGCATTGACGTGGCCGTATGCCAGCAATAGCAGCAGCTGACAGTCGGCGCAGATGACAACAGGCCTGCGCACACCCCCATAGTGCCAGCAGCAGCCCCAGCAATGCTGGGTCTGTGCTGTCAACGGAATGCCCCAGGAGACCACGTGCACGTGGCTCTGGACAGTCCCAACAGGGACCTGTGTCCAGTCAACACACTCCCGCTTCTGATGACAGTACCCAGTCTGGCTTAGTACCATATACGGTCCGTAGCACCCCTGCCAGGCACAGGTACCGTGTCCGTGCCCACGGTGCATGTGTCCCCCATGTGTGCCTGTGTCCAACGGGGGCTTTTGTCCCCCCAATTTGGTGCCCCCACGGTGCCCAATTGGTTGTGCAAGGGGGTTTTCCCCCCCCCCCCCCCCCCCCCCCGGGGGGGGCGCCCCCCCCCCCCCCCCCCCCCCCCCCACCCCCCCCCCCCCCCCCCACCCCCCCCCCCCCCCCCCCCCCCCCCCCCCCCCCCCCCCCCCCCCCCCCCCCGCCCCCCGCCCCCCCTCCCCCGCCCCCGCCCCCCCCCCCCCCCCCCCCCCCCCCCCCCCCCCCCCCCCCCCCCCCCCCCCCCCCCCTCCCCCCCCCCCCCCCCCCCCCCCCCAAAAAAAAAAAAAAAAAAAAAAAAAAAAAAAAAAAAAAAAAAAAAAAAAAAAGAAAAAAAAAAAAAAAAAAAAATAAAAAAAAAAAAAAAAAAAAAAAAAAAAAAAAAAAAAAAAAAAAAAAAAGACAAAAAAAAAAAAAAAAAAAAAAAAAAAAAAAAAAAAAAAAAAAAATAAAAAAAGAAAAAAAAAAAAAAAAAAAAGAAAAAAAGTAAAAAAAAAAAAAAAAAAAAAAAAAAAAAAAAAAGGGGAAACGGGGACATTTCCAGTCTGGTCTGTTGCCTGTTTGTGTGTGTTTTGAAGTTGCATGTTTTTAAATGTTAAAATTTTTAATTTTAATTCCCGGGGTTTTTCCTGTTTCTTTAAACCTTGTGGGGTTCCTTTTGGGGTTCCTTTTGTGAGTTGCTGTGAGATTTGTCGGGCATAATCAACTGGAACTTTTGGGGGAATTTAAAAATTTTTCCTTCTTTTAATTTGGGGTTTTTTTTCTTGGGGCCTGCAGCAGGGAAAACCTGTCTTCCCCCCCGGTTTTTGGGATGTATTTTTAAATTTTGGGGGGTTTGCGGGGTTGCCAGGGTAGAATTTGACGGGACACCGTCCCCCTCTTTCCCATTCCCCTCCAATAAACCCTTTTCCCCTTCCCCTTTTAAGGTCCTTTTTAATTTAAATTTACTTTTTTTCCCAACGGGGGGAAAAATTTGCTTTTACCCAAGTTCCCCGGGGTTTGGGACTCCATGGGAATTGTTTTAACCCCAAAACTGCCCCTGTTTTTCCTTTGCGGAAATTCCGGGGTTTCCCGCCTTCTGAACTGAGAGCCCAAAGTTTAAAAGTTGCTGCCCCTGGGCTTTTTTTTAGCCTTTTACTTTTCCATTCCCCCTTTTTAGGGGAAGGGGGAATTTCTTTCCCTTACCAGGGGGAGTGGAAGAAAACGGCCCCGGCCCCTTTTGGTGAAGCACCCCCAGAAATGGGGGGCCCTTGGCCCGGTTTGGGGCCAGGTTCTGGCTCCCCGGGGCCCCGGGCCTAAAACCGTTTTAAACAACCCAGCTTTGTACCAAACCCCAGCCCCCGACCTCCGTGGCCCCCCGCAGATTTTTGACCCCCCGGGGCAGCGGGTTAAAATGATTTCACCAGATAATTTTTTGGGGTTTTTCCCTGAAAATTTAAAAGGGGCCCCCTGCAAACCACTGCCCCAAAGTGATTTCTGCTTTTCCCCAACACTTTTTAAACAATTTTTAAAATTGGGTTTCGTGGCAACCCCAAAAAGGCCCAAAATTTTCCCCCCCCTTTTGCATTTTTTGGCTTTTTCCCCCCTTTGCTTTTAAATAAAACAAAAAACCTTGTTTTCCGGGGTGAACTAAAATTTAATTTTTTCCAGTTTCAGAAGTTGCTGTTTGGGGCTTTGTTTTAGTTCCTGTTAAAACCTTGATTCCAATTGCCCCTTATTAAAAGGAAATTTTTCCTTTTGCTTCCCGGGGGAAGGGGAAGAAACGAACCCCTTTCGGGGTCCAGGGGAAGTTTAACCCAATAGAAAATTAAATTGGGGGTTTTTGGGGAATTTGCTCCTTTCGCCCCGGGCAAAAAACCCAAAAAAATTTTTTCCCAAGGGTTTTTTAAATTTCCCAGATCCTCTGGGGGCCTGCGGGGGTTTAACCCGCAGGAAAAAGGTTAAAATTTCCCGGGTTTAATTAAGTTTTTTTGGGGCTTTAAACCTGTTTTTAATTTTGGCAATTTTTGGAAATTTTTACCTTTGTTTTAACGGGCAAAACTTTTAAGTTTTTCCCTTCTTTTTAAAGGGGTTTTATTTGACTTTTTAGTTACTTTTTGAAATTGTTTTGTGGTTGTGCTAATTTACATTTTAAACTGTCTGTTTTTTTTTTGGGGTTTTCTGAAAAAAACAAAAACCTTGTTTTTACTTCTCTGGAAACCCATTTTCAGAGTTGCTGTCTGGGTTTTTTTTTAAATTCCGGGAAAAACTGTTTTCCTTTTTCCTTTTTTTAGGGGGAAAGGGGAAGTTTTTTTAACCAGTTGGGGTGGGAAGTTTGACAGTTGTTTGGGTTAAAATTTGGGAATTAGCCTTGGGGGGTTTTTTTGAAATTTCCTGTTTTTCACCCCGGGAAATAAAAAGGCTCACTTTTGTTGTACCAACTAAAAAGCAAAGTTTTCCTTTTTTTGGTGGTTGAAAGGGGGATAAACCAGAAGTTTTAAAATGTTTTTCCCCCCCGTATTTTTTTTTTGGGCTTTCCCCCCTGTTTTTTAACTAGGACCATTTTCCTTTTTCCCGCACTTTAAAAAAATTTCTGTTTTTTCCTTTTTGTCCAATTTAATTACTAATTTTTGGGGCAAATTTTTTCATACCAAAGGTCCCAGCCGATTTAAATTTATAGCATTTACTGTCTGCCTTTTTCCTGAATTCTCTTTTTTTCCCCCTTTACTGAACGGTGGTCCAGTTTCAGAGTTGCTGACCCCTGGGCTTTTTTTTTTTCCCTGTTACTGATCCATTGCCTTATTGGGAAAGGGGGGTTTTTTGCTTACCATTTAAGCACTGAGCCCTTTTGTCCAGGTGAAGTTTCAGCCAGAAACTAGTAGTCCATTGGTCTTTTTCCAAATTCCCTAGCTCCTTTCACCCCCTGCTATAAAACCGCAAAACCCATTTTTCCAGCTTGTACCAACTCAGCACAGATCCTGTTGGTGCAGAGTGACCCAAACAGCAGAGGGGAAAAAGAGTGACTTTCTACCAGATAAAAGTTTTTTGTGGCTTTCCCACTGTTTTTTAAGCAGAAACTGCATTTGCCTTTTTTATTGCTATTTTAAAGTGATTTCTGCATTTTACACTGTTTATTCCACTTTGTTCAAATTTTTTTGGGCAAATTGTTTTTTGGGGCCTTTACATTTTAAAAGTTGCCCGTTTTAAAAAAAAAATTCTGTTTTTTTTTTTGCTAAAAAACCAAAAACCCCTCTTTTTTTTTTCCCTTTACTGAACCTTAAGGGGGGTTTTAAGTCCAGTTTCGTTTTGGTAAATTCCCCTGGGCCTTTGTTTTTTAGTTCCTTTCCCCCTGATCCCAAATTGCCCTTGTAAAAATTTTTCCTTTGGGGGCCTTCCAAGTGGAGGGGGAAAAAGAGGCCTTTTGTTGATTTTTGAATTTTCCCAGAAACTAGATCCTTTTCCCTTTTTTTGGGCCAATTTTCCTGCTTTTACCCCTTTTTAAAAACCCCTAGTTATAATTTTAAGCTGGGGTTCCCTGTTTAAACACAAAGAAACGGCGGTTCGGTTAAACTTTTGGGCCACTAAAATTCCATTTCCCAATTTTAAATTCCTTTGAGCCTGTACTGTTTTCCTTAAAGGGGGAATTTTTCCAATAACCTGAAATTTTCACCCTTCTATTTGACCCCAAGGTGTTTTATTTTCTTTATCTTAAAAGATTACTCCCAAACGGGTATTGCAAAAAAAAAACCAAAAAAAGTACCCACCAGAAAAACCCCCTTTTTTGGGTTTCCCCTTTAAAGTCCTCTTTATTTTATTTATTTTAAAGTATTTTCATTTTACATTTTATTAAACGGGGGAAATTGGGAAATTGAGGCAAATTTAAATGCCTCCATTTCACAAAATCCTTTTTTTTCCTTCCCCCAAAAAACAAAAATCTCGGCCCCCAACTATAACTGAAATGGAGGCTGATCCCTGGGTTTTGGCAAACCAGAAAAGGGAGGGGGGAATTTTTCCCACCAATAACATAACCCGTCCCTTTTGGGTAATTTTAAAACCAAAACATACCATTTCCCAAAAAATTGTTTTGGGGGCCCCTGATAAAAACCAAAACACCCCGGGGCCCCCCCAACCAAACAATCCCCTAAAGGGCCCCCAACAGCAAACAAAAAAACCACCAGTTAAAGAGGGGTTTCCCAAACTTTTAAACCCAAACAACCGACATTTTGTATTTTGTTTTTCCATTTTTAGACCACTTTTTTGTAAAGCTGGGGTAAAAAAGGTCAATTTTTAAGCTTAGGTTTTTTTTTTCCTTTGCCAATAAAAAAAAACTCTTTTTTTCCCAACGCAGGTACCAAATTTCAGATTGTACCCGGGGTTTTTTTTAGCCTGAGGATCCTTGTTTAAAAAAGGGGGGTTTTCGCTTCCTGAAAAGTACCCCCGGCAGGTAAGACCCTGACCTTGGCTTTTAATTCCTACCCTTCCCCCCTTTAAAAACCCCAAATGCAGGATAAGGGTTTACACTTTAAAAAGGCCCCTTAAAAAAATTTTGGGCCTTTCAAAATCCCTTTTCCCCTTCACCTGGGTGACTGCGGGACAACCAGCTTCCAAACTTTCACCTTTTTGTTCCCCGGGCTTTCCTTATTTAAAAGGGCCTCCTTCCCACATATTCCCTTTTTTAAAAAGGAAACTCAAATTTAAAACCCCCCCAAAAGGCCTAAAACCCAAATTCCCAGTTTTTAAATCTCAAATCACTACCCTTCTAATAGGGAAAAAATCGTTGCTGTGCCTTCCAGAAACCCGGGTTTAAAGGGTTTGAGGCTGACAACGGTTTCACCAACCCTCCTTTCCCCCAAAATCCGGACAACAACCAAAAAAAAGGGGGCCTTTAAAAGGCCCCCAAAAACCCCCAAAGGGGGGGCCAACCAAATAACCCCCGGAAAGGACCACCCAAAATTAAAATTAACCATAAAAAAAGACTTGGGCTCTGAAAAAATTTTAAAAAAGGAAGGCCACCCCCAAACCCAAACCTCCATCCTTCCCAAAACTTTGGAAAAATGACCCCAAAAAAACCATAAACCCCCAAAGGGAAACAAAACCAACAATTGCTTGGGAAATTCCAAACCCCCGAACACTCCCCCCAAAGACCGGGGTTTAAAAAATCAAAATGCCGGGAAAAACTAGTCCCCCAAAACAAGAAGGGGGAAAAAAATACGACTCATCTTTTCACGCTGGGTCAAAATGAACCATTCCCCTACGGGAATCGGGGACCCCTTAAACAAAACCCCCGGGCCTTGGGGGCCTATCCCCCACCGAAACCAAAAAGAAAGTGAAAAAATTTTTAAACTTTAAATTCAAAACCAATTTTGGTCTCCTTTAAGGCTAAAAGCCATTGGTTAAACCCTTCCCCTTAAAAGGGGTTTGGAATTTTAAAACTTACAAATCCCTTTTTTAAAAGGCCCTAAACCCTCCATAAAACACCAAAAAAAAACAAAGGGGAACTCTCTGCCAAAGGGCCAACCCCAAGTCCGGTGGACCCCCCAAATAAAACAAGCTTTTTACAAAAAGGGAAAGGGCTCCTAAAAAGAGCAAAACCTTTAAAGGGTTTTCACCTTTATCATTAAAAGGAAAAAAAAAGGGAGCCTTTCATAAAACACCCAAAAAATTTTGGGGAAAAATCCCCAAGGAAACCCCCAAGGGAATTTCCAAAAGGCCTTCTTTTAGCATTTTAAAAACCCCCCTTAAAAACCCCCGGGAACCTCAAATTGGTTAAAAATTGGAGGAAAATTTCCTCCAAACACCAAACATACTGGTGACTTTAACCCCCAAAATTTCCCCCCCCCAAAAGGGAGGAGTTTTTCCAAAGGTTTGGAACCAAACATCCCAAACCCCCAAAAAGGGAAAATTTTGCCCTCACAAAGGGCAAAAAACCCCAAGATCCCATGGGAGGATGGTTCCCGGCTGGGGTTCATCCCCCCCCAAATGAAAAAAAACCCACAGAAAAACCCCAAACCCGTTTAACTTCCAAAAAACCTAGGGGGTTCCCAAGGGGTGGCCGGGAAACTTTCCCCTTCATTACTCCCTTTCCCCCAGACCCGGAAATTGGGAAATTAAAAAACAAGCCTTTCTGCCAAAGGGCCCCATTGGGGAAAGATAAAAACTCTAAAAAAAAAGGGGGAATTTAAAAGTTTTGGAAAAATCCAAATAAGTTTGGGCTTTAAAAAAAACAAGACCTCCTCAAAAAATTGGGAAATTTTGGGAAAAAATCCCAAGGCCTTAAAAAGGGGAAAAAGGCCCCCAAAACCCCTATTTAAAAACCTGGGAAACCCCAAAAACTCGGGTTATTAAAATGAAAAATTATTTGAATTAAACCCAACATACGGTGGGTTGCAAATTTCTTCCCCCCAAAAAGGGTAATTCCGGGGGTTTGTAGCCCCAAACCTTCAAATTGGTGTCCCACGGGCCCCGGGGCCTGGGTCCCCTTGTTTCTAATTTTCAATAAAAAACCCCAAAAGGGGGGTTAGGGAAAAAGGTTTAATTTTGCCTCATGGGAAAACCTTTCCGGACACAGTTCCCCCAAAGGGGGGCCCCCACAAAAAGGGAAAAACCCCTTGGTTGCCAAAGCCATGGGAAGTTAACCCAAAAAAGCATGGGAACCCTTTTGGGGGAAAACCAAAGGCAGCCTCCCTTTAAAGGTTTGGCAAATCCCAACCTTGAGAAGGAAAAGCCCATCAGGACCTGGGGCCCCAAAAATTCCCCCCGGGTACCTTTCGTTTGAAACCCATTTCAAAGGGGGGTTGGAAAACCTTCTATACAAACCCACAGGGGATTCACCATTAGATCAAAGGTAAAATTTTCCCCCGGGGGTCCTCCCACTTTTTGACCTATTTTTAAAGTACAAGCCCGGGGGTTAAAGGGAAAATTTCTGACCAACCCTGTGCACTTGAAAGGGCCCCAAAGGGGCCTCCCCAAAAGGAAAAAGGGTCCAAAAATTAAAAAAAAATGCTGCCCCTTTTGGGAAAAAAACTCCCAGCTCCATTGGGTCCCCATAGCCAAAAAGGTACCGGGGGCCCTTGACATGGGCCTTTTTAAAACCCCCAAATTTGTAAATAGAAAAACCTTTCAAAAATCTAAGGATTCAACAAACAAGGGGAGTTAAAACCTCCTTTTTAAATAGAACTCCCTGGGGAAGATTACCAAAACCCCTCCTAGTTTGGGGAAACCCAAAATTCCCCCGGAAAAACCAAATTTTTAGGCAAAAAGCCCCTCCGGTCTTTGTTCAAGGCTTGCCAAGGGAGGGGGAAATTCCAGAAAAACCCCCAGGGATTACTTCACCTAAAAAACTGTTAAACAAAGGGCCAAGCAAATTGGAAAATTTTTTTAAATAAAGGGTGGGGGGAAAATTAACCCCCAGGGTTTAGGCTTAAAAACCCTTGGGCAGAACCTGGTTTGTTAAAGAACCTTAAACCAATGGTGGAATTCCCCAGATATCCCCAAGGGATTTTACCCATGTTGAAGGGCAAAAAAATGAACAAATTTTTTCAAATTAAAAAAATAAACCACAAAACATGGGCTTGGTTTTAAAAATTTCCCTTGGGGTACCTGTTAAATATGCCTATTGCCCCTTTAACCAAATGGGGGTTACCCTTCTTTGTTTAAAATGGATATTTCCAGCCCTGCTTACTTTAGCTTTGTTTCAGGGGCATTTCGCGGGGTTTCCCCGGGGAAATGTTTAACCTCAATTGAAAGGTTCCCATGCTTCTTTGGACTCCTTTTAGTGCTTCTGTAGCTTTTTCTTTATTTTCGTTTACCGGGAAAAACCTTCCCCCTGCTGCGGTTCATTTTTTGGGGCCCTGTGAAAATTGAAACATGTCTTAGGGAAATTTACCCTGAAAAATCATTTGCCTTTTTGCATGATTTTCCCGTACACCCACACTTTTAACCCCTTCATTGTTGTTCCCCATTGGCCCTATGTGTTGGTAATCACCATGGCAATCACCCCTACTAGGGTAGCATGTGCAAAGGTAACCTGTGAATCACCTCTATGGTCCAGTTATGGTTTATGTGAGTCATGTGGCAATGTCACAGCTGCCACATGTATGCAGTCAACCATCCCCCCTAGGAATTTACAACACATGTGGGGATGCCACCACATAGCCAATCTGGGGACTGAGCACTCTGAACCCAGTAATGCCATGCCCTGTCAGGTGGCATGACATACTACAGTGACTACAATCCCAGTCAGACATAGCCCCACACTGACAGCAATCTGAACACACTGGGGCTTTTGGAGACTCAGAATAGCACCTGCCTGAGCATCACACACCTCTGCAGCTGGCACACAGGCATACAACGGAACAGAGCACATGCCACACATGGCACAAAATCCCTGTGCCACCCCTCACAGCCTGTAGGGCTACACAACACACCTGCTACAGATTTTCAGGTACCTTTTTGGCTGCAGTGGGGTCCCTCAACAGGCTGAAATGGTGAAGGTCACAGTGATATGCCTGTGGGGCACTATGGTCCACCAAAAAACACATGCATACAGGTCAGTCAGAGGCATGGAAAATATGACTCAGTCATTGACCATGCCACATGGATGACCTGAGACATACCTCCCTGGACTACATGATGGGGAACATAGAAGGGATCCCCAGCATGTGGCATGGGCCAGTATGAGCCTGATTTTGGGGCCATCATACCCTCACCAGGTATGCTACCACTATATGTGGGAAAGGGGTGTTCTATGTCTACATTCTGCTAAATCTCCAATGTCATTCATAGGGTATCCACTGGCTGTAAATTGTGCTTACATGCTGGGGAAGCCACAATGATTTAGGGCAGCTTCCCCAACCCCCAGGGGCCAATGTATATTGGAAAACCCCTTGATCCCGGGCCTTATGCTGCAGGACAGGATTACATAGCCACCTCCACGGGTATCACAAAGGACACTAACAGTGTGCTACACAACACCAGCAGTGTACCCCCAAGATGCATGCACTGGACACTGTCCTCAGCATGGTGAACTGCAATGTCTGTGCAGTACCAGAGTCCTGATTCAGGCTCACAGGTGCAACCCATCACTGCCAGGTTATCCTCATACCATGCCTGTCACCCCCTACACATGTAACACACAGGGAAAGGGGTGGTATCCCAAGGCACCACAGATACACACACCTCCAGGTTGTTGGCACAGCACAAAGCATCAGGGCCTATTCATGTGCAGCTAACAGTTTTCGGACTGCCTTCTGGTTCATACCCTTGGCACACACAACCCCCCCATACACAGGAAACCCACCTATCCTCCATAACAACACTGGCAATATGACAGTCTCAAGAACTGTTTTATATTGGACTGCATCCAGCCAAACATTGTGCGTGAGCATTACTGTAGCTACAACACACTAGTTGAAGGGTTCCCAGCATGTGGTCCCTGAATTGCAGGGGAATAACATGTTACCACCCCCACAACAGGTGGGAACATGCAGCCCCACTTTGACTACATGTAGACTATATGGCCCAGACCAGATGTTACCCCTTGTAGGTATTTTACCATATACACCCACACTGTATGACACATACCGGCCCCTGCACAGTAAGAAAAGTCATATTGTTATGCATTGCAAATACCATTTATCCACTGAGGCAGTGTCAGACATGGTAACTACTGCAGGTCACAGGTATTTATGTGTATGTGTCACAAAATACATCATTGTGCTTTGCCATTGCTGGTTTAGGCAATGGCATGCATTGTTATGCACAAAGACCCACACAAGGTCATAATGTGTGACACAACCACACGCCATTGCAGGTTTCAAAACATACCTATCTGTACTCTAACAATGGTAATAGCCCCAGTAGCGGCGCACTATTCATTACTGGAACTAGCCCTTTTTGGGCTGTTTTATAGTGGGGTGACATCCCGTTTTTTGGGGAATTGCACCGGGTTATTGTGTATTTGCCAAAAGGATCTGTTTTCTCCCCTTGAATTTACACACACCCTACCCCCACACACACACACATTTGCAGGATTAAAACCCCCTCCAAACCCATTTTGAGAGAAAGCTTGGGGGGCACTATTCAGATTAGGGGGAGGTTCCTTTTTTGGCTGTACTTATAGGGTGCTGACATCATCAGTGTTTGAAAGGGAATGTGCACCCGGTAGTGTGATCTCCTATTGCCAAAAACATTTTCATACAGAATTGCACACACAAACCCCACCCAAAACACACACTTGCCATTTGCACATTTCAAACTCCTCCCCAACTATGTTATGACACTTGAAAAATGATTAGCAGAGGGGCTATTCAAATTACTGGGAGGTTTCTTCTCCTGCTGTACTTATAGGGTGCTGACATCACCCTTTTTAGAAAGGGAATGTGCATCCTGTAGTGTTTCCAGTTCCCAAAAAGGGACATTTCACACAGACTTGCACACACACTAACCCCCCCACACACTGGGCTTTTGCAGGATTAAAACCCCCTACCTAACTATGTTATGACATTTAAACAGATGCATTAGCAGACCCGCTATTTGAATTACTGGGGGTTTCCCCTTCTCCTGCTAAACTTATGGGGTGCTGACATCATCTGTGTTAGATAGGGGAAGGGCATCCTGTAGGCTTTAAAGTTGCCAAAAGGGACATCCCCCCAAACAGACTGCACACACCCCAAACCCCCCCCACACACACGGGGCATTGCAGGATTCAAACCCTACCTAACTATGTTATGACCTTGAAAAAGCATTAGCAGAGCACGCAAACCAATTACTGGGCATCTTCTGCACCTGCAGTTTTATAGGGTGCTGACATCTTTATTTCTGGGGTATGTACATCTAGTACTACCTGTCAGGTGGGGATAGCATATATATATGCTTTTTCCCACCACCTACGCCGGGGTCAGATATACATCACACGGGGTTTGTTCTATACCATGTTTCCCATGACCACAGGACCTGTAACACAAAACACAACCAGCCCAGAACACCACTCCCACATCCAGGACACACATTTTTGTTTCCCCTGGGAACAGTCCCGGGATATGCAGGTGTTCACATACACCTTTCCCAGTTGTTAACATAAGGTACAGGCATATTGTGTGAGAACTACTCAGGCCTCGACCACTTTACCGTACAGACACTACAATTTGGGGGTCCATGTGCTATGGCAGAACCACTCACGACAGCCACAGGAGGGAATAGAGATTGCACCTGTCCATCTGCAACATGGGTACTCACTGTTCCACACCAGGGTAGACCACCATTGTTGATATCTGACCATACCCCCCTTTTCCCCTGGACATCCATATCCCACCCCCACACCCAGGCAAGGTTGTCACTGCACAAAAACTGTATTTAGCACAAGCAGACCTACACTTGTGAAGACTGGGGGGGACCAAAGGACCCATGCTGGGAGACTATACTGGCCACTCTGCATAATCCTTGACAATTGCATTCTATGAGCATGTGTAAGGTTTGCATTGATCATGCTATCCCACATATACCCATGTCTGCTCCACAACAAGACACCTGTCGGGTGTACACCAGCCATATGAGCCTTTAACAGACAGAGTGAGCTAATACATTGCAGAGCTGTAGCCCACAGAGGGAGGACATCTGTGAACAGTTGGCATGACACTTCATTCCACATAATCATCACAACTCAGTGTTGACAGTGGAATTGTCCAGACAATGCAGATAGGGCCCCCCTCAGTCTTTTTTGATGGCCACTTACTGTTAGAGGTCCTCAGCAACCCTCTTCCAGCACACCAACAACATGGCTGTGGCTTAGCACATTCAAACCCTGGGATCTCCACTGTGCCCCGCTTGACAGAGGCACAGCTCACTAACCTCCTTTTCCTTATGTGACCTACTTTACAGTGGCACAGTAGCCTACTGTACTGGGGGTGCAGACCCGGGACACTCTGGCTAAGCTGTCATTCCCTAGGGCAACAAGCCTAGTATTTACCTCTACACCCATATGTTCAATTGTCAGATGCACAATATTTTTTGTGCTGTTATACTGTTTGCTGGTCTTTATTGCCATAGAATTCCCTGTTCCTATGAACAACTTGTGTATCTGTGGAAGATGTTTGAATATGACCAAAACCACTATATCACTTATGTCTCTGTAGTCATTTACTGTGTGCACTGGGCAGATTGCTGTGTTGTGGTTGGTTCCTGGAATGACAGAAAAAACCAGATATGTGTGGCCAACTGCTAAAAGGGGATATGGCCAATGTGTGAGCATGCCCAGTTCAGCCTTTCCATGGCATGTTGTCTGACATATGCCTCATTTATCAAAGTGTGAGCATGCCCAGTGTGAGCTTTCCATATGTTAAACTCTAAATCCCCCCATATTTGGGTGTGTGTGCTTCAACAATATTGTTTTTGGTTGTGTGTTGGGTGTCATGTTGTGACTAACTGGCCAACTGCTTCATGTCTCCACACCAGGGATTATACTGTGCCTGCAGGGATTGCATGGGATACTTTGCAGACAGTTGTCAACATACTTTCATAATGACCCAACCTGTAGTGATAGTGTACTGGTTCAGTACTTTCACTGTGGTCATATCCTGGGCTTTAGTCCTATCACTGCTTGACATTTTATAGTGAGCACAACAGACTTTTAGGGGCCCGTTGTGCACATAGGGCCATGTAGCATTATGTTCAGATATGGACTACCCACACCAGGCTTGTCCAACATTGGAAGTGTATTCCACAACATAGGTGGACATTGGCAAAACAGCCATGTTCCTAGGCCATTTCTGATGCTAGTCACAGAGGGGTTTTTCCTTACACACATTGTAACTAGTTTCCCTGACATATGTCATGGTTATATGTGCCTCCCCTACCCCTTTACATAACAGTGATACCCAGGGTTAACCTACCATCTCCCATCCACTTATCAGGATTCCTCTTGAGGGGGGTCCTAGGTGACTCTCTGGCTAACCTGTACTGGGAGTTTACTCAAGAGTGGGGGTGCCTTCTGTGTTATGGATCATTCTTTTACAGCTTGTCCTATGTATGTCAGTGCTGGGGTTTGGTTTTCATGTGCAACTCACTGCCATTCAGATTGTACAAGGTGCACATGTTCATTGATTCCAGCTTGGACATGGCTTCATACATCAGGCACAGCTTGTCTGGCTGGGCAGTTATGTGTGGAGCTGCAGTTTGTTTACTCAGGCAACACATGGCATCTGTTCATGCTCTTTGCTACTCCTGGTGGGGTACAGTTGTGGGCTTTACAGTTGATAGGTGTTGGAGGTTATCCCACAGGGGCTATTGTAGTCAATTGTGGGTGATGAAGGATGACTGCAGAGCCACAGTGACCTCCCCCATCTACATCTGACAACCTTCATGATTGGGTGGGTATATGGTATGTTTGAAAACTACAGCCACATGTTTGTCCAGTGCAGGATATCTATCACCTTGTGTCCCCAGGTCTCTCATTACATGTTAGGTACATAATGGGTTAACACCCGTGTGGTAATTTAGGGCATTTTCTGTATATCCACTGGGTGTCTATACACAGTTCTGCAATTAGCTTGCTGACATGGCTATGGCTCCAGTTTTCTGTTTCTATGTGGCCCTTTTTTGGGTTGCTTTGTCAGCTGGGGGCAAAGGTGGGGTGTTTTTACTCCTCTGCATACATGTTCAGTCACAGTCCTTCCATGTTGGCCTGTACCCATGGGACAAAATATGGAATGGGGGTCCCAGGACCAAGTTGTGGGATGCCAATATCTGCTTTGTAGTCTGACATGGATGCAGCATGTCTGACCATGTCAGTTCTGTCCTTGGTCTTTTGCAACCCCCCTGCTGACATAGGGTTAATTTTTGGTTTGGGGAACATATCCATACTGAACTCGAGGGTATTGTCTGGGAAAAATATGCCGGGGCCAGCTATGCTGTGTGGACCACATTGCCCTCATCAATGACCTTAATGACTGTTTTAAATGGGTCAAACATGTTTAGGGGGGAAACTGCAGTTATGACAGCCCCACTGTGGGGTTTCCGGGATCAGTAGGTCCAATAGCTTTTTTCTACTGCATACATCCTTTCCTGCTGTGCAGCCAAGCTTTTCAGGATCCTGGGGGGTGTTTGCAGTATCCATTCAGGCAACACCTTTGTTGTGAAGGACCACTGTTGTTGTACACTGCTCTTTTGGGACATATCCTGTGGTAAGGCTGACATTGGGCAGTAGTGTGATTTGGCATTCCATTATTCTTGGGGTCCATGTTGGCCTCAGCCCAGGACACCATCACAACCCTTTTCTGCTGTGTGTTTTCTTTAGATGATGGTGTTACCTCAGCATCTGCAATGTGGGGAGTCTGCTGGGGTAGATATTTTTTGGGGGTTTTCACTGCACCTGTCAGGTTTTATGTTGGGAATATGTGTGTGTGTTTGGTATTTGTTTGTAATATATGTGTGTTGAGCATATCTGTGGATTCCCAACATGGTTCCTACCATCAGTTGTAAGTTGTGGGTTATCCATGTCCTGTACAATTTTTTACTTCATAGGTTCCCTGGGTTCAATAGGCTATTGGGTTAGTTACCCCAATGGGTGTTTTTGCCACCCCTTGTTTTGTGCATTTGGCCAAATTTTTGATTTTCCTTTTCTGTGCCCCTGTCTTGGGGTTTCAGCAGGCTTCCACTGCCCGACATCGATGTTCTCCATACTTTGGGGGGTTTTTTGGGGGATGTTTTCAGTTTCCCTCTGGCATTGGAGCATTACCCTTTTTTTCTTACCATTATGTTTTCTAGGGTGGTGGGTAGTCTTTTGGCCTTGCCACAACGGGTCTATGGAGGTGGCAAAAGGGCCCTTTTCCAGTATCCAGACCAGGGGGAACAGGTGCAAACCATCCCTGGAACAGCAGCATGGCTTGTCATGCATGACATCTCCAGACAGACATTAGACCCTCTTGGACTGACAGCTGTAACTGTGCCACCTGTTAAAATTATCATTCTGTGTTTGTACTGTGGCATCTTCTTGGTGAGGGGTTTGGGTGCTGCAAATGGCCAGTGTCATCCCGGCCCGGGGTACATACCCAGAGAGCTCAGCCATGTCTCTTTTCATGTAGTCCCGGGAGGTACATCTCAGGTCTTTCACACCAGCTTGGACAATGAGTGCATCATATTTCTGCTTGCTTTGGGGTGACCTGTGTACTTGTGTTATGTGGCATATTGTGGCAGCCTACAGGCAGCTTACTGTACCCTTTCCCCTTTTTCAGTCTGGTGAGTGGGGGAGCAGTTTGTCTGCCCTTCGACATTTCCCCCTGTATCAGGCATGTTGTTTCTTCCCTTTTGGCCTTTACTGTTTGGCACACCAGCTTTGTGTACTATTTTTGCATGTGCTATGTTTGGAGGTTGTGGTTGCTTGGGATTCTTTGGGGCTTCTGTTGGTGTGGTGTGTTTGTAATTAGGGCCTGGGGAAAGTTTTCTGTGTTTATGTGTTTGGTTTACAGTTGTGATAGGTCTGTGTGGGACTGGGTTTGCGGTGTATGTGGTTACCTTCTCCTCCTGACTAGTTTTGACAGTACTGAGTTGGGGGGCTCAACCTCCGGGTTTTGGGTACATGGTTGCATCTTCACATATATTTGTATTTATTGGGGGTGGTTGTCTGTGTACTTTGGGGGAGGTGTTACCATGCCTCCGGAATCCCAGATTCTTCCTGTTGTGGCTGGCCCTTGTGGTTTGTTTGTGTGGACATATTTTATTGCCATACACTGATGTGATTACTTCCTTTTTTGTTTGCTCTTTCATTTTAGCTTCCTCATTTTTTGCATGGTTTGGTAATGGCTGGAGTCCAGCATGCCAGATGCCTGCGTATGGCATTGTGTCTTTTTGTTATTTTTGATTGCATACCCCAAACCCTTCCTGGCTGTGTTCATGGAATCCTGTATAACATGTTCCGGGGGTGTCCCATATTCTGCACTTGCACAGGGCCTTTTGTGGATTGGAGGGGTGCAACCTATGCTTTTCACATGTTTTTCACTGTGGTTTTCTGGCCAGGGACTGTGGTCAGGATGTGTATATCCAGTGTGATTACTCTATGGTCTTGGTCTTACCTGTGAGGGAAAACTTCTCATCTTGCCATCCAGTACACATGTTGCTGATTATCACATCCAAGTTTTTTGTGGGAGTGGAAAGCGTTGTTCCTGGGCATTTTGGTTTATGGATTCTGGGGAAATTTTCTCCTACTGGGGTTGGTGCTGGGATAATTCATGTATTCCCCCCGGGGGGATTTTTAGTTCACCAAAAATTTTGGGGGCAATATTCTGTAAAAAACCCCAACATTTTGGCCAGGTTTTTCCTGGGTGGGAAGTAGCCTTTCCCCGCCCGGCCCCAATTTATACTGGGAAAGGCCCCTTTGTTTTTTGTTTGGCCCTTTGGGGGGAATTCCCTCTGGTTCCCTTTTGTGGTACCAAAGGGGGTTTGGTTTTGAATTTCCCATTTACCCCCCCTTTTGAAACCTTTGGGTTTCCCTGGGGCCGGCTGTACAGCCCCCCTAGAGGTGGGGACCTGGAGTTTAGGGTGCCAAATTTGGCCCCCTTTACCCATTTTCCCTTTTTCAAGGGCATATCTCATTTTCTTCCCTCTTGGGGGGTGGATTTACAGGGGCCCATTCTTGCTGGGGTTTTAATTCTTCAATTGGGGGATTATTCCCCAAGGGGGTTTATCCCTTGGTGGTTTTCCTTGAATGGGGTTTTTGGGGCTTCCTTTTAGGGGATCCTTGGGTTTTTTTAAATATCCCGGGGGGATATTAGGGTTCCACGGGCCCTTTTATGGGGCTATGTTGTTGTCTTTGCCGGCCCCATTGGGTTCCCTTTGCCCAAATGGGGAACTTCCCGGGTTTTCCTTGATCACCCTTTTCCTTTTTTGGCCCTTCAAAGGTTTGGGGTGGTTTTGGAGTTTTGCGGGGCCCTCAGGTTTTGCAAATATAATGGGGTTTCAATTTCCTTAAAAATTTTGGGTTCATGTAGGGGGGTCTGCAAGGGGTCCCCTTGGGAATGTTGGGAAAACACTCCTTTACATTGTTTTGGCAGGGGCCTTTATTTTGGCTTCCCCGTTATTTTTTGAGGGGGATCAGAGGGGGGATCATTCCCATTCCCCCCCCGGGCCGTGTATGTCCCCCTTGGTGTTGGTCCTTTTCCAAAGGGCCCGGGGTTGGGCATGGTCCTTTTCCCAGGGCAGGCCCTTTATTTTTCCCTTTGGGGGTCCCTTTATGGCCTTGGAAAGGGGGGCCCCCGGTTTTGGCCCAGCCCCAGCTGGTCCTTTTTGCAAGTGTTTTTGGACCCCCTATTAGGGATTGCACTAAAGACAATTTGGGTACCCCCGGGTTGGGGTTACTGCCCCCAAGGCTCCATCCCGGAATGGTCCCGACCCGGGGGCCGTGCCCTTTAACCCCCCAAACACCCTTTCTCTAATTTCCTTTTTGCTGTTTTTTTGGCCCAATTTTTGGGTTTCCCTGGGAGGGTTTTTTGGGGCTTTTGAGGGGTGGTCAACAGCCAGGGCTCCGTTCCCCTAACCTCATCCCCACTAGGTGGGGGTGTGGGGAATTTGTCCCCATTGGGTTTTCTGGACCCCGCTTTTCCCCCCTCAAATGCCAAAGTTAAAATGGAAACTAGGGGAGCCCCAACATTTTTTTATTACCCCCATTTTACCAAAAGACCCCGGCAGGGTTTTGGAGGAAAAGCCCTTTTTCAAATTTTTAATGTGGGCCCCCGGGTACCACTGGGCCCGTGAATTGGTTTCTTTTAAATTTTTTCACCCCTACCCCAGGGTATTTGCTATTTCTAAGGGCCCTTTTCCCCCTTTTTTCAGGGGGCATTGGGGAAAATACATGGTTCACCGAAAATGCTTAAAAGGCAAAACCAGGGAAAAGGGCGACCCACCCTGGAAACGTGTTTTAAATCCCCATCCTACACCAGTTGGTCCCGGGAAAGGACCGTTTTTAAAATTTTTACCAACACCTACCTTGGGTTTTTTACCGGGTGGGCCCTCTTTTTCGTGTGTGAGCCCAGCCAAAAATTTTGTGCAGGACCCTTCCTTTCTTGACCCCTTTCCCAGCTTTTTTGTAAACCCTTTTCCCTGGGCCCGTCATCTTCTGTTCCCCCTCCCCTGTGGGTTTCTTTCACCATTCCCCGGATGTCACCACCCTCCAATTTTCCCCCATGTTCTTTACACTATCAGCCCCTCATTTCTTTTCTTGAGTTCAGCCCCCTTTTTCAAAATTTTTTCCCCTAATGCTTATTCCTGTCTTGCCCGTTCCCCCTTAGGAAAAAAACCCCACGGTTTTTCCCGGTTTTTGGTTTCTGGGCTTGGCTTATTTTTCTCCCCTTTTTGGGGAAAAACCTTCTTTTTAATTTTTTTTAAAATGCAGCCGCTTTTTCCCTGCTTCCAAAAAAAATTTTTTTTTTTTCCTTTTTTTCCCAAGGCCAACCCCAAGGCCCATTTGGGTTTCTGCCGCACAAAGCACCCTTTTTTTGGGTCTGGGCCCCTTGGTTTTCAGCGCACCCAGGCAAAAAGGTTTCATTTTTCCAAAAGGCCCCCCACATTGGCTCAGGTTGCCCTTTTCCCTTTTCAACCCGCCAAAAGGGGTTTTTTCATTCCAACCCCGTCCCAAAGGCTTTAAACTGGCCTTACCCCAAACCCGCCCCACCACTTTATGGGTGCACGCTTCATCCGCAAGCCCTTTGGGGAATCCTGCCCCCTTTCCTTTTTAAATTTTTCCCCCTTACCCTTTTGCATCCTTCTTTCCCTGAAGGGGGTTGTCTCTTCCTTTAAACTGTCCAATGAATTCATTTCTTTTAATTTCCCCTTTTTGATGCCCATTTCCAAAAATTTTTTTCCCCAGTAAATTTTACAAAAAATTTTAGCCTTCCATTTTTTTTTTTGGAAAAAGGGGAATTCCTTTTTCCAAAAACCCCCAAATTTTTCTGAAATTTAAAAAAAAATCCTTTGTTAAATTTTAACACGTTTTTTAGAACCCCTAAACCCCTTCCATTTTTGTTTTTCTCCCGGTTTGCAAAAATTTTCTTTCCAAATTTTCATAAAACCCCCATTTGTTTTTTGGGGTTTTAAACCCTTCATTTTATGGGGGGTTTTTTAAATTCAACCCCCTTTCTTTGGGGGCCCCCCTTTTTTAAAACTTTTTTTTTCAAAAAAATATTTTAATTTTTTTATTTTTTGAAATTTTATTGAATGGCCACATTGGCCAGGGATTCTGTTTTAAAATTTGGAAAACCCCTTTTTTGGAACCCAAAAATGGGTCCTTTGATTTTAAGGGAAAAAGTTGGGTTTTTAATAATCCCCTTTTTCCCTAAATCTTTAATTTTCTTTTTCTTTTAGGTTTTAACCCAAAATTTTTCATCCTTTCCCCCAAAAAAAGGTTAAATTTTTATTTCCGTCCGTTTAAAAAATTTCTTTTTTCTTTTTCATTTTGGGGGGTTTTCCCCATCCAAACTTGATTATTTTTAACTTCTTTCATCGCAAACCCTTTTTTTAATTTCCCAAAATTTTTTTATAAAATTTCCCTTACTTCCTTTAAACTTTTTTCCCAAAATTTCAATGTTTTCCCCTTTTTATTTTTTCCTTTTAAAAAAAATTTTCAAATTTAAATTTTAAAATTTTAAAATTTTTTAAATTTTTTGTAGGAATGCCCTTTTTTCCAAAATTTTCCTGAGAATAAAAACTAAAAGTAACCCGAAATTAATTTTTTAGGTTTTTAAAAAGTGGTCCTTTTTTAAACAAAAAATTTTCCTCAATTTTCCTTTTCCTGGTTTTTAAATGAAAAACCCCCTTTTTTTTGAAATTTTTTCCATGTTAAAAGGGGGGTTGCTTAAAACCCCTTAAAATTTAAATTTTTAAACTTTTAAGGTTTTCAAAAGGGAATTATCAAAAACCCAAAAATGTGGTTAAAAAACCCCTGGGGTTTTGTTTTTTTGAATTTTAAGGGGGAATGGGAAGGTAAAATTTAAACTGTTAGGGTCTTTCTTGGGGCCCTTCCCGCCCAAAGGGGGTTTGTGTTCCCTTAAAATCTTTTTTTTGTGAAAAACCATATCCTTTTTGGGTTATTTTTTGATGTTGTTTCCCATTAAACCCCCCTTTTTGAAAAATTTTTTTGGAAAAACTTCCTTTTGGAATTAAAGGGTTTTTGAAAAACCCCGGGAAAAACCTTTTGGGGTTTTAACCCCCTTTCATTTCAAATTTAGCCAAAAATTTTTTTTTATTTTTTTAACCCAAAAATGTTTTAAATTTTTAAAACCCAAAAAAGAATTTTGGTAAATTCCAACAGTTTAAACAAAAGCCCTTAGTTTTCTTTGTTAAAAATTTTTTTATTTTGGTCCCTTCCAAAATCATCCTTAACTTGTTAAAAAATTGAAAAACCCCTTGGTTTCACAAAGTAAACCCCAATTGGGTTTAAAGTTCTACAATTTCTTTAAAAAAAGGGTTGGGAACCCCGACCCAAATTATCATTTGGAAAAATTTTTGAGAACCCCCACACAAGTTTCCTTTTTATAAATTGGGGGAAAAACAATTTTAAAATTTTTTTTAAAATTTTTTAAAATTTTCCAAAATTTCAGCTAGGGAAGTTTTGTTTTATGTTCCTGGGAAAGAATAAACCCCCTAAAAATTTTTGCCCGGCCCGTTAAAGTCAAATTTTTAAAAATCTTTGGTAAAATTGCTGCCCAAAAACTTTAAAAAACATTTTTTCCCCCTTTACCAAAAGGCTAAAATTAACCTTTTCTGGTTTTGGGGAATTTGTTCTGCCAAAAGGTTACCACTTTAATGGACCAAAGGGTTTTCCCCCCCAAAAAGATTTAAAAGCCTGTTTTAAGAAGAACCTTTTTAAAAAACCTTAACAAAATGAATCTGAATTAAAAGGGGCCCCGGGAAAATGAAAATTTTTTTTACCCTTGGGGTTTTTTTAAATTCCCAAACTTAAACAAACTAAAAATTTAATCAGAAACCCAAACTTTGGGGCCCTTTTTCCCAAAAATTTATGCTACCCCAAGGGAAGGTGGAAATTGGGGTAATTTTTCCTTTTTTGCCGAAAAACCATTTTCATTTTGGGTTATTTAAAAAATGTTTCTTATAAGGCAATTTAAAAAAAATTTCAAATGAAAAATTTTTTTTGAAATGGAAAGGATAACCCTTAAAAATTTTTCCAAATTAAAGGGGGAATTTTTAAAAAAAAGTTAAAAGGAAAAAAACAATTTTTTGGTGTTAAGGAAGGACAAAAAGTTTAATTTTTTACAGAAAAGATTTCCTTTTTTAAATTGAAATACCATGGAACCACCCCAATCAATCTTTTTTGTTGTTTTCCCAAAATTCACACCACAAGGCCAATTTTTTTGGAAATAATTACAAAAAATTAAACTAAGAAATTTCTTAGCCCTTTAAAACACAAATTTAAAAAATTTTTGTAGTAAACCAAAGATCCAATGTAAAATTTAAGTAACCCCGGTATGAGATTGGATTAAAGAAGGCAAGGACCCAAACCCCCTGAAGAAGTGGCCAAAGGGGTATTTAAAAAAAAGGATAAGGAAATTGCATTTTCCCTTTTATTTTTTTTAAAAGAATTGAATTAAAAAAAAATTTGGTGTTTGTAAATGATTGGGCAATTAAAAAGAAAAGAAAATAAAAAGAAAAAACACAAAATTTCTGCTTGGCTTAATTTTTGGGGGCAAAGTTTGGGGAAAGAATGGCATTACCTTTTCTTGAAGGTTTTTTAAACCCGTTAAAAATTTCGCCCAGGGTTTAAATTTATTTTGGGGGGTTTGTATGTTCTGGTTAAAGAATTTTTTTAATTTTTTAAAGAATTTTAAAAGGTGTTAAAGTAACAAATTTATGTTTTAAACATTTTTATAAAGGATGGGTTTTTTTCCCCGGGAAAAAAAACTTGTAAAGTTTTAAAATTACCTTTACCTAAATTTTACTTTTTTAAAAGGTTTTAAAATAAAACATAAAAACCCCTTTTGGTCCCCGAATAATTAAAAAAATAAAAGCCCAGAAAATTATCATTTGAATTTTAACCTGTATTTTACCCTCCAAAATTTTTGGGTGAAAAAACATTAAAGGGAACCCCGGGGTTTTGAAATGGGGGCAAGGGGAAAAAAAGCCAACCAAAATTAGTGGGAAAAACTGAATATGAAAAAGCCACTTTTTGGGCTGGAAAAGGAAAATTAATTTACCATGGGTTTTTTTAAAATTGGGCCCAACCTTAAAGGGAAAAGGAAACAGAAAATCTTGGGTTTCCCTTGATTCAAAAGGGGCAGTTTTCTTTTCCCCCCTTTAAAGGGGGAAGGTTTAAAATGGGAAAATCCTATTGGATTTTTTTGCAAATTTAAACAAATAACAACAACAAGAAAAGGTTTTTGGTTAAAAAACTGTTTTTTAAAAGGGCAAAGGTTTAAAAAAATCTTAGTTAAGGAAATTCTTAAAATTTCCCTTTTTTTAAAGGGTTCATTTAAAAGGTAGATTAATTTTTAAAAACATCTAACAAACCAAAAGACAAGTTTAAAATCAAAATAAAATTTTAAGGGAAAAAGAAGAGGGAAGGTTTTAAAGAAATTTTTGGAAAAAAAATGGCAAAAAGTTCTTTTTCAAAATGAAACATGGTTTTTCCCCCCCATGGAAAATTAAAAAGGGTTTTTGAAAAATAAAAAAAAATTTTTGGTAAAGCCCATGAAACAAAAGTTTTGGAAGTACTGCAGGAAAAATTAAACCAAATAAAATTTAACCTGTGCCCCAAAAAAAAGGGCAAGAGGAAAAACCCAATATAAACCTTTAAAAATAAAAAAGTAAAAAAAACCCCCAAAATGTGGGGACATGGCAATATCCCAAGGGCAAACCCGAAAAATACCGTTATAAAAAATTAACCCAAATAAAAATTTAAAAAAAAGGCAATAATGGAAAAAAACATTTTCCCTGACTTTCCCCAAATTAGAATTGAAAAATTTTAAATTTTTTCCGGTGTTTGGGGATAATGAAGTTCCCCAAACAAAATATCCCGCCCCCAAAGTAGGGGGGAATTAAAGGAATTCCAGACCCAAGCCCAGGCAATTTAGCAATTTTAAAATTTGAAACCCCAAGGCGCCCAAAATCCCCCCAAAGGGGTTTTGAAACATTTAAGTTTTTGGAAATTCCCCCCCCAAAAAAGGGAAAAAAAATTTTTCCACGAAGTCAAAATTGTTGGGAAAAAAGGGTTTTCTTCCCCCAAACTTTGGGGGGTTTTTTTTTTTTTTTTAAAAACCAAAAAAAAAAAAAAAAATAAAAAAAAACAAAAAAAAAAAAAAAATAATATAAAAAAAAAAAAAAAAAAAAAAAAAAAAAAAAAAAAAAAAAAAAAAAAAAAAAAAAAAAAAAAAAAAAAAAGAAAAAAAAAAAAAAAAAAAAAAAAAAAAAAAAAAAAAAAAAAAAAAAAAAAAAAAAAAAAAAAAAAAAAAAAAAAAAAAAAAAAAAAAAAAAAAAATTTTTTTTTTTTTTTTTTTTTTTTTTTTTTTTTTTTTTTTTTTTTTTTTTTTTTTTTTTTTTTTTTTTTTTTTTTTTTTTTTTTTTTTTTTTTTTTTTTTTTTTTTTTTTTTTTTTTTTTTTTTTTTTTTTTTTTTTTTTTTTTTTTTTTTTTTTTTTTTTTTTTTTTTTTTTTTTTTTTTTTTTTTTTTTTTTTTTCAACTGTCCAAAAAACAGGGGGATACCCCAAAAAAAAAAAATTTTTTGGGGGTTATAACCTGGGGGGAATTTTTTAAATTGGTCAAAAGGGCCCAAAACCGGGCCCCCAACCAACCAAACCCGGGGCTAAGGGCCCCATTGGGGCAAAAAAAAGGGTCCAAAAAACCAAAAAACCAAAGTTCCCCCACAGTATGAACCTAATGGTGGCAAGTTGCCCACAACGACTATGCAATGTGGATGTTTGCGCATGTTGATATGTGTGCAGTACCAATGCAATCCAAATCACAATTAACTATGACATAATATCAGTTCTACTATGGGCATCTGCGCTGTACATTCCTGGGTATATGTTGATAGTGCCTACATACTTGCACTGTTACCTACTGTTAGTGTTACCCCTTCTTTGTTGTACAATGGACTACTTCCAGCCCTGCTTACTGTAGCTTTGTTTGCATGCATGTTCGCTTGGGGTTCCCTGGAACACTGCTTCCACCTGCAATGCAGAGTTACAGTGCTTCTGTGGACTCCTAGTGACATCTGCATAGCGTATGATACGTATGTCAAGTTTACACATGACCGAACATCACTGTCTGTCTTGTTCGCATGTACGTTGCCTGTGACACATTGCACATGTCTTACTTGGCATTTACCCACGTGTGCAGTCATATATGCCAGTGCTATGAAATTAGTAGCAGTACACCCACACATACACACCTTCAGTATGTTGTTCCCCATTGGCCCTATGTGTTGGTAATCACCATGGCAATCACACTACTAGGGTAGCATGTGCAAAGGTAACCTGTGAATCACCTCTATGGTCCAGTTATGGTTTATGTGAGTCATGTGGCAATGTCACAGCTGCCACATGTATGCAGTCAACCATCACCCCTGGCCAGGAATTTACAACACATGTGTGGGATGCCACCACATAGCCAATCTGGGGACTGAGCACTCTGAACCCAGTAATGCCATGCCCTGTCAGGTGGCATGACATACTACAGTGACTACAATACCAGTCAGACATAGACCCACACTGACAGCAATCTGAACACACTGGGGCATACTTGGAGACTCAGAATAGCACCCTGCCTGAGCATCACACACCTCTGCAGCTGGCACACAGGCATACATTACGTCGGAACAGAGCACATGCCACACATGGCACACACATCCCATGTGCCACACACTCACAGCCTGTAGGGCTACACAACACACCTGCTACAGATGTGTCAGGTACCTCTCTTGGCCGCTGCAGTGGGGTCCCGTTCAACAGGCTGTACATGGTGAAGGTCACAGTGATATGCCTGTGGGGCACTATGGTCCACCACAAAACACATTGCATACAGGTCAGTCAGAGGCATGGACACATATGACTCAGTCATTGACCATGCCACTATGGATGACCTGAGACATACCTCCCTGGACTACATGATAGGGAACATAGAAGGGATCTCTCAGCATGTGGCATGGGCCAGTATGAGCCTGATCTTGGTTGCCATCATACCCTCACCAGGTATGCTACCACTATATGTAGGAAGGATGTTCTATGTCTACATTCTGCTCAATCTCCAATGTCATTCATAGGGTATCCACTGGCTGTCAACTTGTGCTTACATGCTAGGGAAGCCACAATGATTTGCGAGGGGCAGCTTGCACGTGACACCCATGGGCCAATGTATATTGGCGAAACCCCTTGATACATACATAGTGCCTTATGCTGCAGGACACGGATTACATAGCCACCTCCACGGGTATCACACAGGATAGGACACTAACAGTGATGCTACACAACACCAGCAGTGTACACCGCAAGATGCATGCACTGGACACTGTCCTCAGCATGGTGAACTGCAATGTCTGTGCAGTACCAGAGTCCTGATTCACGGCTCACAGGTGCAACCCATCACTGCCAGGTTATACCTCATACCATGCCTGTCATCCCCTACACATGTAACACACATGGATTGGGGAGTGGTATCCCAAGGCACCACAGATACACACACCTCCAGGTTGTTGGCACAGCACAAAGCATCAGGGCCTATTCATGTGCAGCTAACAGTGTGTCGGACTGCCTTCTGGTTCATAGCTTGGCACACACAACCCTCCTATACACAGGAAACCCACCTATCCTCCATAACAACACTGGCAATATGACAGTCTCAAGAACTGTCTTTATATGGCTGGACTGCATCCAGCCAAACATTGTGCGTGAGCATTACTGTAGCTACAACACACTAGTTGAAGGGTTCCCAGCATGTGGTCCCTGAATTGCAGTGGAATAACATGTTACCACTCCCACAACAGGTGGGAACATGCAGCACCTGTACATTGACTACATGTAGACTATATGGCCCAGACCAGATGTATATCCCCTGCTGTAGGTATTTTACCATATACACCCACACTGTATAGACACATACCGCGTGCGGCCCCTGCACAGTAAGACGCAGTCATATTGTTATGCATTGCAAATACCATTTATCCACTCGAGGCACGTGTCAGACATGGTAACTACTGCAGGTCACAGGTATTTATGTGTATGTGTCACACACATACATCATGTGTGCATTGCCATTGCTGGTTTAGGCAATGGCATGCATTGTTATGCACAAAGACCCACACAAGGTCATAATGTGTGACACAACCACACGTGGCAGTTGCAGGTTTCCAAAACATACCTATCTGTACTCTAACAATGGTAATAGACCCAGTAGCGGAGCGCACTATTGGCATTACTGGCCAACTAGCCCTGTTTGGCTGTGCTGATAGTGTGGTGACATCCCCTGTGTTTACTGGGGGAATATGCAGCATCTGGTGTATTGTAGTATTTGCCAAAAGGATCTGTTTTCTCACACTTGTAATTACACACACCCTACTACCCCCCCCCCACACACACACACACACTTGCAGGATTCATACCCCTATCTAACGACACGTGAGAGAGAAGCATTAGCGAAGCGCACTATTCAGATTACTAGGAGGTTCCTCTTCTCTGGCTGTACTTATAGGGTGCTGACATCATCAGTGTTTGGAAAGGGTAATGTGCATCATGTAGTGTGATCTCCTGATTGCAAAAAAGCACATCGTTCATACAGAATTGCACACACACAAACTCAGCACATTCAAATACACACACTTGCCATTTGCACATTTCAAACTCCTACCCAACTATGTTATGACACTTGAGAAAAATGTATTAGCAGAGTGTGCTATTCGAATTACTGGGAGGTTTCCCTTCTCCTGCTGTACTTATAGGGTGCTGACATCATCCGTGCTTAGATAGGGGAATGTGCATCCTGTAGAGTACTTTCACAGTTGCCAAAAGGGACATCTCCCTCACACAGACTTGCACACACACTAACCCCCCTCCACACACACTGGGCAGTTGCAGGATTAAAACCCCTACCTAACTATGTTATGACACTCGTAACAGATGCATTAGCAGAGCACGCTATTTGAATTATTGGAAGGTTGCCCTTCTCCTGCTGTACTTATACAGTGCTGACATAATCTGTGCTTAGATAGGGGAATGCGCATCCTGTAGAGTACTTTCACAGTTGCCAAAAGGGACATCTCCCTCATACAGACTAGCACACACACTAACCCCCCTCCACACACACACTGGGCAGTTGCAGGATTCAAACCTCTACCTAACTATGTTATGACACTCGTGACAAAAGCATTAGCAGAGCACGCTAACCGAATTACTGGGCATCTGGTCTGCACCTGCAGTATTTATAGGGTGCTGACATCTTTATTTCTACAGAGGTATGTACATCTAGTACTACCTGTCAGGTGGGGGATAGCATATATATATGCATTTTCAGCCACCTACGTCAGGGTCAGATATGCACATCACACTGGCAGGTTATGTTCTATACCATGCTTCATGACCACAGGACCTGTAACACACAACACAACCAGTCCAGAACACCACTCCCACATCCAGGACACACACTTTGCTTCCCTGGGAACAGTGCCGGGATATGCAGGTGTTCACATACACCATTCCAGTTGTTAACATAAGGTACAGGCATATTGTGTGTGAGAACTACTCAGGCCTCTACCACTTTACCCTACAGCCACTACAATTTGTGGGTCCATGTGCTATGGCAGAACCACACACCACAGCCACATGGGGGAATACATATTGCACCTGTCCATCTGCAACATGGGTACTCACTGTTCCACACCAGAGGTAGACCACCATTGTTGATATCTGACCATACCCACCTTTCCCTGGACATCCATATCCCATCCCCACACCCAGGCAAGGTTGTCACTGCACACAAACTGTATTTAGCACAAGCAGACTCTACACTTGTGAAGACTGGGGTGGACGACTTCAAAGGACCCATGCTGGGAGACTATACTGGCCACTCTGCATAATCCTTGACAATTGCATTCTATGAGCATGTGTAAGGTTTGCATTGATCATGCTATCCCACATATACCCATGACTGCTCCACAACAAGACACCTGTCAGGTGTACACCAGCCATATATGAGCCGTCCAACAGACAGAGTGAGCTAATACATTGCAGAGCTGTAGCCCACAGAGGGAGGACATCTGTGAACAGTTCCGGCATGACACTTCATTCCCACATAATCATCACAACACAGTGTTGACAGTGGAATTGTCCAGACAATGCAGATAGGGCTCCCCTCAGTCTGTTATTGATGGCCACTTACTGTTAGAGGTCCTCAGCAACCCTCTTCCAGCACACACCAACAACATGGCTGTGGCTTAGCACATTCAAACCCTGGGATCTCCACTGTGCCCCTGCTTGACAGAGGCACAGCTCACTAGCCTCACACGTTGCCTTATGTGACCTACTTTACAGTGGCACAGTAGCCTACTGTACTGGGGATGCAGATGCGAGGCACACTCTGGCTAAGCTGTCATTCCCTAGGGCAACAAGCCTAGTATTTACCTCTACACCCATATGTTCAATTGTCAGATGCACAATATTTGTTGTGCTGTTATACTGTTTGCAGGTCTTTATTGCCATAGCATTCCCTGTTCCTATGAACAACTTGTGTATCTGTGGAAGATGTTTGAATATGACTGCGATCCACTATATCACTTATGTCTCTGTAGTCATTTACTGTGTGCACTGGGCAGATTGCTGTGTTGTGGTTGGTTCCTGGAATGACACGTACAAATACCAGATATGTGTGGCCAACTGCTAAACGGAGATATGGCCTAAGTGTGTGAGCATGCCCAGTTCAGCCTTTCCATGGCATGTTGTCTGACATATGCCTCATTTATCAAAGTGTGCGAGCATGCCCAGTGTGAGCTTTCCATATGTTAAACTCTGAAGTCCACCACATATTTGGGTGTGTGTGAACTTCAACAATATCTCACGTTTATGGTTGTGTGTTGGGTGTCATGTTGTGTACTAACTGGCCAACTGCTTCATGTCTGCCACAACAGGGATTATACTGTGCCTGCAGGGATTGCATGGGATACTTTGCAGACAGTTGTCAACATACTTTCATAATGACCTAACACTGTAGTACCGTATAGTGTACTGGTTCAGTACTTTCACTGTGGTGGACAGTATCCTGGGCTTTAGTCCTATCACTGCTTGACATCTTCATAGTGAGCACAACAGACTGTGTAGGGGCCAGTTGTGCACATATGACCATGTTGCATTATGTTCAGATATGGACTACCTACACCAGGCTTGTCCAACATTGGTAGTGTATTCCACAACATAGGTGGACATTGGCAGACACTAGCGATGTTCCCTAGGCCATTTCTGATGCTAGTCACAGAGTGTGTTTGTCCTTCGACACACATTGTAACTGGAGTTTGCCATGACATATGTCATGGTTAGTATACTGTGCCTCCGTCTACCTCTGACATAACAGTGATACCCAGGGTTAACCTACCATCTCCCATCCACTTATCAGGATTCCTCTTGAGGGGTGTCGCTAGGTGACTCTCTGGCTAACCTGTACTGGGAGTTTACTCAAGAGTGGGGGTGCCTTCTGTGTTATGGATCATTCTGTACAGCTTGTCCTATGTATGTCAGTGCTGGGGTTCAGGTCTCTCATGTGCATAGCTCACTGCCATTCAGATTGTACAAGGTGCAGCATGTTCATTGATTCCAGCTTGGACATGGCTTCATACATCAGGCACAGCTTGCCTCTGGCTGGGCAGTATGGCAGTGTGTGGAGCTGCAGTTTGTTTACTCAGGCAACACATGGCATCTGTTCATGCTCTTTGCTACTCCTGGTGGGGTACAGTTGTGGACTTTACAGTTGATGGAGGTGTCTGCTGAGGTATATCCCACAGGGGCTATTGTAGTCAATTGTGACGCTGATGAAGGATGACTGCAGAGCCACAGTGACCTCCCCTTATCTACATCTGACAACCTTCATGATTGGGTGGGTATATGGTATGTTTCCGCAAACACTACAGCCACATGTTTGTCCAGTGCAGGATATCTATCACCTTGTGTCCCCAGGTCTCTCATTACATGTTAGGTACATAATGGGTTAACATCTGTGTGGTAATTTAGGGGCATTTACTGTATATCCACGGTGGGTGTCTATACACAGTTCTGCAATTAGCTTGCTGACATGGCTATGGCTCCAGTTGTCTGTTTCTATGTGGCCCTTTTGTGGGTTGCTTGTGTCAGCTGGGGGTCGGATATGGTGGGCTGTTTGTACTCCTCTGCATACATGTTCAGTCACAGTCCTTCCATGTTGGCCTGTACCTATGGGACATATATATGGAATGGGGGGGTCCCAGGACCAAGCCTTGTGGGATGCCACTCATATCTGCTTTGTAGTCTGACATGGATGCAGCATGTCTGACCATGTCAGTTCTGTCCTTGGTCTGGTTTGCAACCCCTCTGCTGACATAGGGGTATACATTTAAGCTGGTGAACATATCCATACTGAACTCGTAGGGTATTGTCTGGAAACATATGCACGGTCCAGCTATGCTGTGTGGACCACATTGCCCTCATCAATGACCTTAATGACTGTTTCAAATGGGTCAAACATGTTTAAGGGCAGGATCTGCAGTTATGACAGCCACACTGTGTAGGTTCCGGTATCAGTAGGTCCACGATAGCTTTATGTCTACTGTACATACTGATCCTTTCCATAGCTGTGCAGACCAAGCTTGTCAGGATCCTGGGGTGGTAGTTTGCAGTATCCATTCAGGCAACACCTTTGTTGTGAAGGACCACTGTTGTTGTACACTGCTCTTTGGGTACATATCCTGTGGTAAGGCTGACATTGGGCAGTAGTGTGATTTGGCATTCCATTATTCTTGGAGTCCATGTTGGCCTCAGCCCAGGACACCATCACATATCTTTGCTGCTGTGTGTTTTGCTTTGCAGATGATGGCTGTTACCTCAGCATCTGCAATGTCAGGGGACCAGCAGTCTGCTGGGATAGATATTTTTTTTTTGGGGGGGGTTTGCACTGCACCTGTCAGGTTGTATGTTGGCAATATGTGTGTGTGTGTTTGGTATGTTGTTTGTAATATATGTGTGATTCGGAGCATATCTGTGGATTCCCAACATGGTTCCTACCATCAGTTAAGTAAGCCTTGTGATTATCCTTAGTGTCCTGTACAATTTGTATCTTCATAGGTTCATGGGTTCATACTAGGCTATCCACCCTAGGGCATTAGTAAGCCAACCAAGAGTGGGTGTGTGTGTCTTTCGCCACCCCTTGTTATGTGACTATTATGGCAATTTATGATTTTCTTTACTGTGCCTCTGTCTAGACGTGCAGCAGGCTTCTTTCACTGCACAGACATCGATGTTCTCCATACTGGAAAGTGCCTCAGGGGCATGCATATTGCAGTTTACACATCTGGCATTGGTTAGCATTACCCTTATGTTTCTTACCACTTATGTTTTCTAGGGTGGTGGGTAGTCTTTTTGGCCTTGCCTACGAACAGCTCTATGGAGGTGGCAAAGGCCTTATCCAGTATCCAGATGGCCAGGGGTAACAGGTGCAAGCCATCCCTGGAACAGCAGCATGGCTTGTCATGCATGACATCTCAAGCAGACAGACATTAGACCCTCTTGGACTGACAGCTGTAACTGTGCCACCTGTTAAAGATTATCATTCTGTGTTTGTACTGTGGCATCGTTCTTGGTGAGGGTTGGATGCTGCAAATGGCCAGTGTCATACCGGTCTGGGGTACATACTCAGAGAGCTCATCCATGTCTCTTTTCATGTAGTCCAGGGAGGTACATCTCAGGTCATTCACACCAGCATGGACAATGAGTGCATCATATTTCTGCTTGCTTTGAGGTGACCTGTGTACTTGTGTTATGTGGCATATTGTGGCAGCCTACAGGCAGCTTACTGTACCCTTTCCCTTGTTCAGTCTGGTGAGTGGTACAGCAGTTTGTCTGCCTATACAGACATTACAACTGTATCAGGCATGTTGTTTCTTCTTCTGGCCTGTGACTGTTTGGCACACCAGCTTTGTGTACTATGTGTTGCATGTGCTATGTTTGGAGGTTGTGGTTGCTTGGGATCTGCTTTGGAGGCTTCTGTTGGTGTGGTGTGTTTGTAATTAGGGCCTCCCGGAATGTGTTTCTGTGTTTATGTGTTTGGTTTACAGTTGTGATAGGTCTATGTGGGACTGGGTTTGTGGTGTATGTGGTTACCTTCTCCTCCTGACTAGTTTTGACAGTACTGAGTTGGGGGAGCTCAGCCTCCGGTTTGGATACATGGTTGCATCTCTCACATATATTTGTATTTATTGAGGGGAGTTGTGGATTGTCTGTGTACTTTGGGCAGGTGTCACATTGCCTCTGGATTCACAGATTCTACTTGTTGTGGCTGGCCGTAGTGGATTGTATGTGTGGACATATTTTATTGCCATACTACTGATCAGTGATTACTTCCCTTTTTATGTTTGCTCTGTCATGTAGTAGCTTCCTCATTCTCTTGCATGGTTTGGTAATGGCTGGAGTCCAGCATGCCAGATGCCTGCGTGTATGGCATTGTGTCTTCTTGTTATTTGTGATTGCATACTCCAAGCATTCCTGGCTGTGTTCATGGAATACCTGTATAACATGTTCTGCGGTGTGTCCCATATTCTGCACTTGCACAGGGCCTTTTGTGGATTGGAGGGGTGCAACCTATGCTTTACACATGTTTTTCACTGTGGTTTACTGGCCAGGGACTGTGGTCAGGATGTGTATATCCAGTGTGATTACTCTATGGTCTTGTCTTACCAGTGAGGGATACACTTCTCATCTTGCCATCCAGTACACATGTTGCTGATTATCACATCCAGTATGTGGGAGTGGTACGTTGTTCCTGGGCATTTTGGTTTATGGATTCTGGGAACTTTTCTCCTACTGTGTTGGTGCTAGTATAATGCTCCCAGTGTATGTCTGGGTATTTTTAGTCAAGCAATATAATGTGGTTTGGGGGGCTTGATATATTCATGTATTCCAACATAGGCCAGGTGCGGTTCCTGGTATTAGGACAGTAGTCTGCAGCAGGCTATATACTGGGAGGCGGTTTTAGCCATTGGTATTTGACCATGGCTAATCCATGCTGCTTCTTGTTGTGGTACCAACATGGGGGTGTGGTTATCCTTGACATTTATTGCTAGTCACCCTCCTTTTGTAGCTTGTTCCATGTTTTGCGGCTGTACAGCACAGTATGAGGTGTGACCTGGTAGTGTTAGGGTGCTGATGTGAGCCTTGACCCAGTTTTCTATTACAGGACTGATATCTACATTCTCCATACTGTGTGCATTTACACTGCACACATCTTGCTGTTTAGACTTCTGGCATTGGGTAGCATTATATCTAAGTTCCTATCCCTTGTGGTACCTATGAAGGTGGGTTTGTGTTTTGAGACTTACCTATTCAGGGCATGCTGTGGGTACTGACAGCCTTTACCAGTATCCACGGGGCCTGGACTGATAGGTGCACGCCACCCCTAGCAGGTGGTGCATCATGTCATGCTCCGCATGTCTTCCCAGGCTGGAACACATTGGTTCCCCTTTGACTAACTGCATTACTTCAGCCAGTTATTGCAATTGATCATCCCATCGTCATTTTGTGGCTTCATGCTTGGTGATGGTGGATGTTAGTCAGGGTCCTCAGGTGTGCATATAGTACATGGTGTTACATTACTTAACACATGGCATTCATGCCTCAGGTGGTGCTGCAGGGCTGCCTCTGTCGGATGTGCATATTACACTCCCTGTACATGTTTGTGAGCAGGTCATGTCATTTTAGGCATCCCTGTTATTATTTGAGTGAGTCAGAGGGGGTATCATTCCCAGGGTTCCTACTGAGCCAGTGTATGTGCTATGTGTTGCCTCTTTGCCAAGGCCAGGGCATACTGGGCATGCCTCCTTCTGCCTACTGGGGCAGGCTCAGGTTGTTCCTCCTTCGAGTCACGCTCTGCCTGTGATGGCCTTGGCAATGGTGGGGGGCTGTTTGGCCCAGCCCTATGCTGGTCCTGCTGCAGCTGTTTTCGCAAGATCATATTATGTAGCATAGCACATACCATGACAATTTGGGTACATGTAGTTGGTGTGTACTGCAAGGCTCCATCAGATGTGTCCAGACACCAGAACCGTGACTTGAGCAGCCCAAACACACTCTCTATTACATTGCGTGTCTGTGCATGTGCCTCATTATGGCGTTCCTGTTCAGGTGTGTGTGCGTTTCTGATGGGTGTCATCAGCCACGGCTCCAGTGCATAACCTGCATCCCCCACTAGGTGTCCGTGTGGGATGTCCCCATTGGCAAATGTCTGGTACAGCTGCATCAAATGCCAGATGTGGGAATCATGGTAGCTCCCAGGGCAGCCAGCACACACATTCATTATTATGCCCTGGGCATCACACATGACCTGGCAGTTGATGGAGGGGAAGCCCTTGCAGTTAATGTAGGCCCTACCCCGCTCACCAGCTGGTGCTTTGATGCATATGTGTGTGCAGTCTATTGCACCCACTACCTCAGGGTATTCCGCTATTTGCTGGAAGAGACGCATATTGCTGGCCAATACCTCACGGGCATTGGGGAAATATACATGATCACCGACATGTGCTAACATGGCATCCAGGAACTGGTGCAGTACCCACCCTGGAGGCTGATGCCTATGATATCCCCATCATATCACCAGTTGGTCTTTGGAAGGTACCTGTTGCTAGTATTCTTAGGCCAACACATACCTTGGTTTCCACTGAGTGGGTTCCCCTCTGTTGGTTCTGTGTGTGAGGCGTAGCCTGCACAGCTCAACTATTTGCTGCAGGAGCTCTCTGTCCTCTCTATAGCACTCTACTATCTCCAGCTCATGTAACCCGTGGTAGGTGACCCTGGGCCTGTACACTCTTCTCCGTCTCCTCACTGTGGGTTGTCTGGCACCATCTGCACTGTCACCACCCTCAGCAAGTCGCCTATGTCTCATTATGACAGCTATGGCAGCCCCTAACATTTCTGCTCTGAGTTCAGCTTTTTCAGTTTTCACTTCTAATAGCTTACTCCTGTCTTGCAGTGTCTCTTGAGAGAAACATCCTGCACTGCTGTTTGCAGAGTTTTAAGTGCTGGGCTTGGCTACTATTCTGCCTGTGTAATTGCCTGCTTCTAATTGTTTTCACCTGCTAGCTCAAGCAGTATTCCCTCCTAGCTTCCTACTAATTCTGTTTCTTCCTTTTTCCTTTCTGTTTCCTCAGGGGGGAGCAGCATGCATACCAGCAGAAACACGCTCACAGTGGCTTACACGTGCGCACACATGCTTACACGGTTCAGGCTCTGCCCATTCGGGTTAAAACGCGCACACACCCGCGTAAACAGTGTTACAGGTATGCCAACAGGCTCCTACATGCTCAGTCTGCCCTACACCCGTGCACACCAGCACAAACAGTGTTAAACATCTACCAACACGCTCCCACATGCTCAGTCTGCCTTACACGCGCGCACACTGCCCTACTCCCACTTTATGGCGTGCACATGTGCGCATGCACGCCCAGCAAGAAACTTTGGTGTAAGTAACAGTGTACACTTTCCATTTCTTAACTTTCCCATGCTTATCTTGTTGCACTCCTCTTTCCCTGATCTGTGTCTGTCATCTGTCATGTTACACTGACCTCCAATGAACTGCATTTCTTTCTACCATTTCCCCCTGTGATGTCACCTATCTCCTACTCTATTCCTCCCCCTTATGTATCTCTTACACTATTCAGACTGTGCTCATTTGCTATGTGACTGTGGGATTCAGTATCCTAACCCTCATTTACATGAGATTGCCTGCTAATGCTTAGTTACATGTCTTAGACACAGCGTCCCCCCTTGGCAACCACTACATGGTGGCCATGTTGTTTTTGGTCTGCTGGTCTCTGCATTGTCATTCCATGTATTGCATAAAACCCACATTTGTGGGTTTATAACCTTCATTTTTATGTTTTATACAGTGCAACCCGTTTGCGCGGGGCTGCGCTGCGTTTAAACATCGGCGATCGCCAAAAAAAATATATATATTTTTATAATTTTTGCATTGGGTTACCTTGCCAATGGCCACATATCTGGCCATTGGCATGCTGCCTGACACATATGCACCCTTTATTTGGAGCTGACATGGCTCCATTGTGATTTTTGCAGAAACGTACTCAGTTGTCAACTGAGTACATTTCTGCAGCTAAAACGTCTCTTACATGGGCTGGTTTCTGCTTCGTAGATTGCTAATATACCTCATTTGCATACCTTTCGGCTGCAAGTGAGGTATTTAGCATATCCACGCCCAGTCCGTGTAAGAGACATTATAGGTGGTCTCTTACACGGAGTTTAGGGCTGTTCCTGGATCGCGAGGCTTGCATGGAGTGTTACACGTCTCTTACACTCTTTGCAAGCCTTTGTGAATCCTGCCCTATATCTTTTTTGATAATATATTTCTCTTACTTCCTTTATAGCATTTTTTTCAAAATTACTAATGTCACTCTGTAAGGGGGGGGGCTGTATGTACTCTTCCTTACTAAACTGTCACAATGTCTATTCATGTTACTTTTAAGTTCTTTTGTAGATGCCAACATTTCCAAATTTAACTTTCTGCAGAATAATTTTATATCTAAAGTAATTTCAGCCAAATCCATTTTTCTAGTTGGAACAAAGGTGAAGTCCTTTTTAAACAACGAAAAATGTCTGTCCTCAATTCCAATATCTGTATAATTATAAATAGAAAAACCTCCATCTTGTTGATTTATAACACTGTTATGGGTATTAGAACAATAAATCCCATAATCTTCATTTTCTAAGTCTATATCTACACTGGTGTTGTCAAATAGTGATACTGTATCAATTTTCATCAATAATCGTGGTTCCCCTGATACCTCTGATTGTGTTTGTTGGTGACCTGTGCATATGTTGGATGGGATGGTAAATTCCGTATCTGTTCGGATCTTCTGGGTCCCTCCTGTCCTAAAGGGACTTTGTGTTCACTACAAACCTCATTATAATTGTTTGTGTATGAACCATCGTCCTTCTCTGAATTATTATTGTACTGTTGTTTCCACTGATAAGACCCAGCATTCTGATAATTAACTTGTGGATACACTCTCCTTTTGGAATCCCTAAACTGCTCTCTTTGATGCCCTAAGGGATAGGCCTGTTGGTTTTCATAATCCCATTCATCCCTATCTAATTTAGCCATTTTTCTTTTATGGTTTTTAACCAAAATGTTGTCGACATCATTAAAAACCCTAAAATAGTTACATTTGTATTCTCTAACAGTAAACAACAAGTCTTCAGATATTTCTTTGTTCAATTTTTCTATTTTGTCATTCAACTCATCCATTAACTTGTTATTATTGTTAATCATTGCTTTCATCAAAGCTAAACCACAGTTGTTTAATAGTTCTACAATTTCTTTATACAAAGTTGAACCCATGACAGTATCATTTGGAAACTTATTTAGCCAAGACCCTTAGGCACATGTTTCCTTTTTATAAATTCCGCTAAAAAACAATTGTCAAGATTTAAATTTTTAAATTTTAACATAAACTTTTTTAGCAGCTTACATTTATCAGCATAGGAAGTGTCCTGCTTTTTATGTCCATGTACCTGAGAATCAAAAACACTAAAACTTCTGCTAAGCCAGTCGCTGAGATTAATGTCAGCGAATTTGTCCAAAAATGCTCGGTCATCATTGTTCTGTCCAAACACATCTCTCTCACTCATATTTCCTTCACCATGGTTTCTAGAATGCGGTAACCTACTGTTTTGTGAATTTGTTCTGCTAGTGTTACCACTGTTAGTGTGCTTACCCATGGATGGTTGTGCACACGAAATAGATTTTAATAGCTGTTTGAAGAAGAACTCTATTCTAAGAAGACATTATGCAGAAAACCAATGAATGCTGAACTTAAAATGGCTGCTGGGGACTGAAAATTAAGTTGTTTACATTGAGATTCATAAGGTTCGCAGATACTGGCAAGCAAACTAAGAATTTAATCATGAACTATCCCAGATGCTTTGAGCATTGGTCCAAAAAGTTTACTGCTACAAGCATGTGTGTACCCTTGGGATATTTAGTCTTTTTTCCTGCCTGAATAACCATATCAGTTTTGTGGGGTTATTTATAGATGTTGCTTATAACTGTCATATATACACCTTTCAAGTGAAAAGAGGTCTTTTGAATGGAACTAGATACCATTAAAAAATTGTTTCAGATTAAAGGGCAATGTTTATAAAGAAAGTTCAGTGGAAAAAAAAAACATTTTAGTGTTAAGGCAAGGTTTACAAAAAATGTTCATTGCAGCACAGAAATGATTTCCTTTTTGTATATTGAAATACCATGGAACCACTAATACAATGCTAGCAATGTTGTTCCCAAATCACACCACCGAAGCCTAATGTTTGGAAATAATTACAGAACAAGCAGTTAAGGCACATAATAAGACGCCACCTTGGAGCTTTAGCCACTGGAAATTAAACATTTTCATGTCACTGTATTATCGACAGATGCCATACTGCCTAAACTACAGTCGCCCCTGGTATGACGAGTTGATGTGAGAGATGACATGTGACAATGGCACACTGATGAAGTGTCTAGCTATAGGATGATGAAGGACAATTGCAGTTTGACACAGTGATGCATGAGCAATGAAGTACTGAACAAAGGTTGGTGATCAGTGTCGAATTGCACTGCATAATTAAAGAAAAGAGATAAAAAGAGAACATCACACAAGATCTCTGCATTGGCTGCATAGTGCAGAGTGGGTAAAGAATGCATGTAGCTTTTTCTTGAAGGAATTTATACTGTTCCAGATGTCAGCTAGGATGAAGTTTTATGTTGTTTGTATAGTTCTGGTAAAGAATATTCCCCAATGAGAAGAATAAAGACAGGCCTGTTCAAAGTAACAACATCACTGCTTTGAAACATATACTAAAAGGATGGGAATATTGACTGCATGAAAACTTGTAAAGTAACATTACTTTCACCTACTCACTGCAAATGGCTAAAAAGTAATAACTTTACTGAAAAGACTTTAATGAAGTCAGAATGAAGTAACATGAAACCTAACATGCCAAGCAGAAAAATGACCTTACATTTGGAATGAGACACAATGATTTCCCTCCACCCTCCAATGAGATGAAACAGCACATTCAAAAGAAGCCTGAAGTAGAGCACAGCCTTAAGAACCTGTGCAACAAATTAGTGAATACTGAATATGAAAAGCCACTGGAAACTGAAAATGAAATAATTTACCATAAGCTTTATAAATTGCCCAGGCACTTAAAGCACACTGAGGATTCAATCAGAAGCTATCTTGGATGCCATGATTCAAAAGTGCAGTGCTACCCCTAGGAGGCAACGGTCAGGAAATGGATACATATCCATATTGGATTAGCAAAGTTATAGACTATTATAAGGGCAACATTTACAAGAAAGGTTGAGTGAAAAGACTGTTTCATTGATAAGGACAAGGTTTAAAACAAATGCTCAGTGCAATGCAGATCTTATTTCCTTTTTGTATGTTAAAGTGGTAAGGAGGCACTAATGCAGTGCTAGCATTATTTTTTCCTAAATTACATCTAGACATACCAAAGACTAATGTTTGGGGGAAACTGCAGAACTAGCAATTCAGGCATGTAATAAGAAGCCAGCAAGAAGCTTTAATGACTGGACAGCATGCATGTTCATGTAACATTAGACATGACACATGGCAGTACCAGGCCCTGACATGCACTCTCAATGTGGTGTTGTGATGATACACTAATGAAGTATCTGGCTACAGCCTACTGAAGGTCAGATTGATTTTGGCACAGTACTGCATGGCAAATATAATACCTAAACTAAGATAGATGTTCTGTGCCAGACCTTGGACAAGAGGCACAAATAACCAGTAGTAGTAAACCTAAAGACTCACAGATAGTAACTTAATTTGTACCCCAAGAGTGATGAGTGATCAGTGGCATATCCCAAAGAAGGCAAGCAGACCAATCCCACCGTACTCCAAGAAGAATGAATGGCCAAAGGGCTCCATGTAAAATAAAAGGCAGTAATGGTAAATAAGCCATGCATTTTCCTTTCTGATTCTTTCTTCTAATTAGAATTAGAATTAAAATTAATTATTTTATCTCTGGTGTTTTGTATAATGATTAGGGGGTTACAATCAAAATATCTGCCAGCAACAGTAAGTAGTAATTAATTTTAGAATTAAAACTTACAGTTTACCTTTCATGTCTCAGGTCTATATTGATTTGTCGAAGTTTCAAAGCTTTGAAACTGATATGGTTGGCACCATATCACCAAAGTTTTGAAACATTGAATGTTTTAGTGGAAATCTCTGTAAGGGAAGATTTTCCTTTACTGCACTGTAATGCGATCTCGGAGTTGGTATATTTAAGTAGCGGGGGGTGTGGGGGTGTAGGGGAGCTTGCCCCCCTGCTTGAAACGTTTAGGTAAGTTATTTATTTATTTATTTTTTTACATATTTGAAGTTTTAAAACATCGATGATACGGTCTCGTCCATATCAGATTCGATGTTTTAAGACTTTGATTGTGTGATATAGATGCCATGTCTCTTATTTCCCCTGGCAATATATTTATTAACTGATGTACATTCATTGTTATGACTATTATGACCATTCACATAAATTTCAGCATTTTCTTATGTTTCCCTTTTGTTTTAGCAACCTAAAATTTTCATAGGACCTCTACTTGGTCCCCAGAATAATTATTAATATACAGCTCCAGAAGAATTAATTATCAGTGTAAGTAGTTCTCACACCAAAAATGTCATCTACCCTGCATTAATTTATTTGTGATGCAACTATTACTTATTAGTGGCTTACCCTGGGATTTAGACAGTGGTGGCGTGGTTGCATAAATTGCCTACCTTAATGATCATGGGCATCAGCTGGGTTTAAAGACCACATGTTTCTAGAGTATAGTAAAACAGTCCACTTATGCTGTGCTGACGAAGACAGAAGGCGAAAATGTGAATGTTCACAGCTAGTGGTGTTTAGCTTTATTGGCCTGAATCTGCCCGTAAAGGCTTAGAAAGGAAAACAGAAAAAGTCATAGATTTTCATTAGTCATATAGCTGAAACACTTGGTGTTCTTAGGGGGTCATTTGCATATATCCCATGGGCCTCTATTACAGGAGGTTTAAGGTATCAAACAGTGAAAACTCTAGCTTGGCTAGGTTTTTCTTGTAGTTTTTACAAATTATTAAACAGAATACAACAACTAGAAGAAGGCTATTGTAGATTACAAAATACTGTAAAAGATCAGTGACTTCACAAAATCTGTATGTTAAGGTAACATTACTTGAATATTCCACCTTAATCTCTTTAAAGAGTTCATTACATAGGTATGATATAATTAATAATGACAGTCATAACACCAATCATATGTACAAGCGAACTCATAAATAAAAAGTCTAAGCAAAAAGAAGAGTTGCACCAGGTTTTATGTAATATGTTAGAAAAAAGAATAGGTCAGTAAAAATTGTATCTTGTTGTCATAAAGTGCAAACATGTGTTAATTCAGGAGCAGCATGGTAACATGCAGAAAAATGAGTCTCTATTGAAAGGATAAAACAGAAATTATATGAAGATAAATGATCCCATGAAACAAAAGCTGTTTGAAGTACATGACAGGGAATGACTTAACCAATGCAGTTAACCAATGTGCCCAAATATATTCGACAAGAGATAGGAAATCAATATACACCTTCCTAAGATAACGAGTGACAGAAAAAGTAACGTCTACTTGCAAACTGTGTGACACTGAGCAAGTCACTTGCCCAGGCAGTGTTGCTTAATCATGTCCAGAAAAGGGATACCTGTCTAGTGAACATACCCAGTTAACAAATAAATTAAATAAAAAAGTAACAATACTGACAACCCAGAAACAAAAACATCATGACCTGACTTTCCCCCGGATTCATGAAGCTCGGTGCAAGGCCGGCGTAAGGCTTGCGCCGGCTGTGCAGCGTATAACTGGCGTAGCAGTGCCACATGCATAGTAATGAGTGTGCGCTGCAACCACAACCACGTGCATAGGGCACATGCGCGAGTCCAGGGAGCCCAGGTAGGATGCGCCCGTAGGCGTGGCCAAGCCGGCAGGCGATGTGCAACCTAAAGTGCTGACTCTCACAGGCTGCCTGCAATAGTAACCGCACCAACTAGTGTCCGTGGATAATGAAACGTATGCAGAGTATGCAACATAGTACCCGTCCACACAAAATGGAGAACCAAACATAAATCCACGAAGTACAAAATGTTCCCGTCCACGGAACAAAGGATACTCAGAATACCGTGTCCGTCACGCAATGCACTGTCAGCAGGCATACCCAGTGGAGGTATACTACATCATGTCAGCGCGCCGCAACTACACACAACTAGCCCCATGGGCATGGTCACCAGCAGTCCCACAGTGGTAGTGAGAGTACACAGCTGGGCAGTCGTGGCCATATAACAACCAGAAAGAAACTAGATATCCCAAACACAGACAAACATGTGTATAGTAAAATGTGCTAGACACAGCAACGTAACCATCACATACACATAGGATGGCATACGCCGAATCGGAATATCCAGAAGCAGAACCCATGCATGCAAATGTAATACACAACAACCCCGTCATAGCACGTAACCCGCACCCATGTCCGAATGTCCACCCAATCCAGCTAGCAGCCTTGCGCAGCTGCACACCTACACACAGCGGGTATACCCCATATATAGTAGGAAGTATTGTCCTAGGCAGTGACACGCGTGCAAATATGTACCCCATATGTCAACATCCCATCCCAGGTACTGATATCCAAATGGCTGCATGTGAATGTGTCGGCAGAATGTGTGCATCCCATGTGTGGTTACGGACCTGTCGAAACCCCATAGGTGTTCACACGCCACGGTGTCCATAACTGTACACATCTGGACAAAGCAGTATGTGCAGCCACTGTACCGATGATTAGCTATGCAGACATGTCAAACACAATACACAGGGCGGAACAGCCATCCACCAAGCAGGTCACCCCAGCAGGGTTGCCACATGCACAGATTGTCAAGGTGGGACATCACTCGTAGATATGTGTGGTTCCGTATGGCAAAACACCCATGGCCAATGCAAAGGATAGAATAACACGTATATGCCCGGATGAATGGTTATGTCATAGCATGCGAATAGCTTAAGCTAACCAACATAATAGTCATGCATACCAGATAAAAATGCCTGTAACACGCAAGTAGTAATGCAGGAAGACATACACAACTGTGTTAATATCACAGAACATATGGCACGTGTCAAGTGTCGACGCAGGACACAAATGTCCATAATGGGGCCCCCTGCAAAGAGGAACATGTGCCAACCCCACCCCCCACTGAAGTATCAGCAGTATAAATACAACCCAAACACGCACCAACACCACCGTCCAACCCATGATAGCAACGAAGGCCGGACAAAGACCAACACGATGCGTGCACAAATAGGGACACATGTAATCGGTGCTCTGACAACCTTCCACAGGCCACCGAATAATAGTATGTACATACGCCTGTAATGCTGTGAAGGATGTGTGGTAGTCCCCAGTATCACAGAGGTAGGTACACAGATACACTGTAACCAACCGTCACATATGTGCACTGTACACAGCATGCCTGCAGTTAATACATAGTTCAGTCATGTGCCACATAAATATCCACGTATGAATGAGGACAGGGGATAGACAAGTGTGAATGGGAAAAACGCAGAACATGGAATATGTATGATAACCGGCACCACCCACAGCATTGTATGCCAATAGCAGAAGCTATTGTTGGTTGTCCAAACACTCGTGTCTGTACACACGGAATGAATATCATAGCAATAACCCACGCCTGGGTGTGGGTAATGCTGGATATACCCACGGTAGACGTGGTGCGGTCCCGAGGGCGATGCCCGAGGGACCAAACAAAGGCAACCATGGGTAAATACAGCAGTACCCACACCCAGACGTGGGTTATTGCTATTATGCCATATCATCTAGGAAAATAAACTATTAATCCCCAGACATAATGGCGCAGCATAATGCCTGTCTGCTGCCCATCCGCAGATGTCTGGCATCCGTGGCGGTGCTGACGTACTGCGCAAGATGTCCGTTGCTAATGTCGAAACTGTCTCGCTATGTAAAACCCAGTCAACATAGCAAATCAATACAAAACAGCAACGGAGAGCTCGATGTCCCCGTTGCTGTGTTGTACAACCTGTACCGCTATGTTAAATGTGTGTAGCAGAGCGAGACTGCCCCAAAGTAAGCAACGGACATCTCCGTGGCTCAGTTAAAGCTGTTACGCTATGTTAAACCCATGTAACATAGCGAGACAGGTTATAAATACCGAGGTATACTAATGGAAATAAGTCCGGGCGACCGGACCATGTGCCATTACTATAACCCGATCTACAACGGGCACGCTGGCCAATCAGCGTGCATGGTTAGGAATAATGGGGGGGTTATGGTATAATAGACATGGACAAACCGTGCCCATGTGCCTCGTCTGACATTCGTACACGGTCAGGGCAGTTCTGTACACTAGGCGGACAAGACCAAACCCAGAGCACCACAGGAACACCCTGACAATCAAAGACCTGTATGCATTGGGGCTATAAGTCCCTGTGATCTGAATATCCCTGCGGTCACGCCATATGCATCCTGGGTCAAGAGCAGTAGGGAATAGGGAATGTGTAACATGTAGTATCTCACTTTTCCCAGCAGGAGAATGGATGCCTGTGACGTAAGTGAGTACGGGGGGGGGATATGTTAATGTAGCTATGTACCATGGGTATGCATATAAATGAGACAGAACAGCAAACGTGTAGTGGTCACATCAACCGGCCAACGTGAATGCAGTCCCGTTTGAATTACGACTATAGAACATATAAATGTGAACGTGTAAGTAATGCGTCTGTGCCGCAAAGACAGTTACATGTGTAAAGGTGAAAGTGTGTTCCACACACATCCGTTAACCGGATCAGAGATATGTTACTGGAACAGTCACAACTAATACAGGCCACGTAAGCACACAGACTCAGTAAACATATGTAACCCAGAATATGGATATGCATGTGCGCCTGCGCGTAACCCATAATTAGGAAATGCAAATGCGCCTGTGCATGTGTGATCCACTCACAGCAGGGTAACTTAATGCTGTGTCCTCCACATTAGTTATACATGTCTCAAAACTGTCAGCCTCTGAAAGTATGGAACCAGACAATGCCATGCAAAGTACCGGTACAAATAGTGAGAAACACATGATATGTGATAAGACAAACATAGAATGTGGATAGAATAACGGGTGTGTTAGTAGCAGGGATTGACGAAGGGTATGCATCTGTAACCCGACCTACTTGTCAGAAGGTGCCACCGTACGTTTATGTAAGTTTTATGTTGGTTTACATTTGTTGACCGGGCTAGGCTAGCTGGATATATGTCCAGTGTCAGTAGAGGCCCGGGGAGAAATGCTCCACACACAATAATAGCACAACATACCAAAGTAGTCATATATGTAAACAAAAAATGAACAACAATAGAAAGTGTCCAAAAAGGACTGGTTACATAAAGATTCCAGAAGACAAAGAAAAATACATAGTCAGTGGAAGCACGTCATAATTATAGAATCAAGTCTCTATAGAATCAAGTAAGTCTCACATGAAATGCCAGCAAATTGCCAGATAGACACAGGTCAATGTAACACACACCTAAGATAAAGGGCCAACCATCCGTGCACTCTGCCAGAACCTGTACAGTGGAAAGGTATGGTATGGTTATAGGTGTGTGTACACAGGTAATCCACAGACAGTAACAAAGCAATGTATGAAACGAGGGGTTCACATGTAGACATGTACACACAACAGACCTACGTCCTGTATATATGACACATTGATATAAATATGCCAAGTAATAGATAATATGGGTAGTCAAACAGACATCCACGAATGGGAAACATACAGCAGCAGTCAAAACCACTGGCCAGAAGGTGACAGTCCAGCAAGTTCTACACTTTACACATGCACACTGGTGTCCATTGTAGGACTCCAAAAATTGCTCCATTCACAACACCAGCTGCGATTGACGCTAAAGAAGTGACACCCGCAACTACGGAACAGCTATACATGCACTAAAAGCGGGTTCAAGGTTGATGACACATGTTTCCATGAAATGCAGGACATATGAACAGATATCCCCAGAGTGGCGAGTCCATAGAAGTGCGTCCACATCCCAGTACCGCACACATTAACCATGTGTAATGTGTACCGTCGAGGGTTGCAGGCATGGGAACCTGGGTATGCAGAAATGGGCCTAGGTGTTGTTTGGCAGAGAATCCGTAGGCCCACCCCATGGGAGGGATGTGGGTATAGCACATGCCTTAATCCCCACTAATGGTGCAAAGCATCCACCGGATAATGCGGAAAGCAGGTGTGAAATATGTACAGCCCTATATCAGTGTCCTGTAGGCGATTCCCATGGATGGACATGCATATGACCAAGATGGCACCCATAACTGGTAATCTGTCAGAATAACACAGCTGCAGTAAGGCATAGTACAGGATATACAGATAGGGACTACATTAGAAATACCCCATACAAAGTCAGACCGTTGTGCGAATACTGGCGTAGCCATGAATACGGATGTTATGAGTGTCACTAATCATGCAATGGAAATAGCGCTCCCTATCACCCACCGCACAGTCTGGAATGCCTAGGCAGCAATCAGCTAGGAAGGCACAGCACTATCTGAAACATAACAAGGGCAATGGCCGAACGTCAGGGCATGTACACATAATGACAACAGGTCAAGGGTATGAAGGAGCTACCTGTCCAAAATACATGTACTGAACCGGTGATACTAGGCGGACAGGTGGGAAGACAGACAGCAGGACAAATGTGCAAACATGTATATGTCCTACCCCGGTAATTGTGAATGACAATGTATGCCCCGCGAAGGTCAATGTGGAAGGTAATCAGACACAAAGGTGAAGTGTCCCCCAGGGTGCCATGAAGTGTCAACATAACAATTACCAGGCCCCCATAGTTGTACATGAGCCCCGCCACTGACGGAAAGCGCAAATATGACGCACACATATGGTACAGGAAAGAACAATTAGTGTGGATAAGCAGATGTAGACCTGTGTGAGAAATACAACTGTCTGCGTGGGTGTGTCGTGCAAATACAAACTAATGTCATGTGGTCTGTCATGCCGCCATACACTGTGTGTGTATTGTAGTCAGACAGTAGGTATGTTGTATTAGACACATACCCTGCAACTGCACAGATGTACGCAGACTGTGTAGAAGTCTGCCTCATATGTTCGCCGTGTTCCACGTAACAGTAACAGTCCGGCACCCTCATGATAACTGACGACAGGAAACAACAACAAACATGCGAGGAAGACACCAAATCAGACAGAAATGCCATACGCATGCATAACATATCACTGTGCCCACTATCAATGTTTCTAAGAGCAACATGACATGACTGGCCCCGAGTGTCCCACTTTCACATAAGGCTGTGTCCAGATATACGCTCCCTGAGGTGGAGTGTTATGAACAGACACAGATACATGTGTGTGGAAACACTAGTATCCACTGCAAGACGATGGAATGTGCTGCTGTAGGAGGGGCAGTACTGTCCGCAGGTATGTGCTGAAATGCACATGAAACAGCTGTCTACATGGATTACCCATAGTGGCGACACCTGCACAGATGATTATAGTGGGACATACACACGACCATGCACACAGCTCAGATAGACATACACACACCATAAACAGGCAATGATACACAAGGTCTATGGCATGTACGAGTACAGTGACAGTACAGCAAGGATAGCTGTCTGCCAAGATATACAGCAGATGTCTCTAGGGCGGGCAACACCTCCCGGAACACGGACGTTGCATGGACAATGTTTGGATATGCATCGTACCACATTTCTATGTGTCAGCCGTGCAAATATGCGATACATGGGACAGACAGCTGTCCATGCAAGAGCAGCGCTATGGGCATAACATATGTATGTATATATACATCGAGAGAGATACAGACAGACACATGTGGCAAGGCCGGTAGTGGAACTGACACATCACTACCCTATCACACCACAGCAGGACGCACGTGGAGAACACGCTACGGAGGTCGCTAACCACAGCAGGCACACAGGCAGTCCACTAGCTGCGTCTCAACATCCGCAAACACAGAGATGTCAGCAGGATATATGTGTGCTGCGGAGCGTCTAAAACCATAACCTACGAACCCATGCGGCTGGGAGCATAGACACACACACACACAGCTGGAAGGCATGGGAATTGACCTTACTCCTACCTACCCAACCGCACGACAGTATGACACAGGTACAGAACGCGCTACTCAGAGCACTGAACACAGCACTGTCAGAGGCATACATCTAGGTGGGTGACATCATCCGCAGAGGAATAGTCGCCGATAGCAAATGTATATGTTGTGAAGTGTCTAAAAGCATGACTGTCTCCAGCGGCAGCTGGAAACACACACACACAGGGAAGGGCTGGGGGTTGAACCTACGCCTACCTACATGAACACACTACAGCATGATGCATTTACAGAATGCGCTACTGAGATTATTGAGCACAGCACTGTCAGAGGCATACTTCTAGGTGGGTGACATCATCCGCAAAGGAATAGACGCTGATAGCCAAGGTATGTGTTGTGAAGCGTCTAAAAGCATTACTATTTCCAGAGGCAGCTGGAAACACACACACACCACACACACACACACACGGGGAAGGGCCGGGAGTTGAGCCTACGCCTACCTACATGAACACACTACAGCATGATGTATTTACAGAATGCACTACCGAGATTACTAAGCACAGCACTGTCAGAGGCATACTTCTAGGTGGGTGACATCATCCGCAAAGGAATAGACGCTGATAGCCAAGGTATGTGTTGTGAATCGTCTAAAAGCATTACTATCTCCAGAGGCAGCAGGAAACACACACACACACACACACACACACACACACACACACACACACACACACACACACACGGGGAAGGGCCGGGAGTTGAACCTATGCCTACCTATATGAACACACTATAGCATGATGCATTTACAGAACACGCTACCGAGATTACTGAGCACAGCACTGTCAGAGGCATACTTCTAGGTGGGTGACATCATCCATAAAGGAATAGACGCTGATAGCCAAGGTATGTGTTGTGAAGCGTCTAAAAGCATTACTATCTCCAGAGGCAGCTGGAAACACACACACACACACACGGGGAAGGGCTGGGAGTTGAACCTACGCCTACCTACATGAACACACTACAGCATGATGCATTTACAGAATGCGCTACCGAGATTACTGAGCACAGCACTGTCAGAGGCATACTTTTAGGTGGGTGACATCACCCTCAAAGGAATAGACGCTGATAGCCAAGGTATGTGTTGTGAAGCATCTAAAAGCATTACTATCTCCAGAAACAGCTGGAAACACACACACACACCACACGGGGAAGGGCCGGGAGTTGAACATATGCCTACCTACATGAACACACTACAGCATGATGCATTTACAGAATGCGCTATCAAGATTACTGAGCACAGCACTGTCAGAGGCGTACTTCTAGGCGGGTGACATCATCCGCAAAGGAATAGATGCTGATAGCCAAGGTATGTGTTGTGAAGCATCTAAAAGTATTACTCTCTCCAGAGACAGCTGGAAACACACACACACACACCACGCACACATACGGGGAAGGGCCGGGAGTTGAACCTACGCCTACTTACATGAACACACTACAGCATGATGCATTTACAGAAAGCGCTACCGAGATTACTGAGCACAGTACTGTCAGAGGCATACTTCTAGGCGGGTGACATCATCCGCAAAGGAATAGACGCTGATAGCCAAGGTATGTGTTGTGAAACGTCTAAAAGTATTACTATCTCCAGAGGCAACTGGAAACACACACACACCACACGTACACACGGGGAAGAGCCGGGAGTTGAACCTATGCCTACCTACACAAACACACTACAGCATGATGCATTTACAGAACGCGCTTCCGAGATTACTGAGCACAGCACTGTCAGAGGCATACTTCTAGGTGGGTGACATCATCCGCAAAGGAATAGACGCTGATAGCCAAGGTATGTGTTGTGAAGCATCTAAAAGCATTACTATCTCCAGAGGCAGCTGGAAACACGCACAGACACACACCACACACACACACGGGGAAGGGCCGGGAGTTGAACCTACGCCTACCTGCATGAACACACTACAGCATGATGCATTTACAGAACATGCTACCGAGATGACTGAGCACAGCACTGTCAAGAGGCATACTCCTAGGTGGGTGATATCATCTGCAGAGGCAAGGCAGCCGATAGGGAATGAAGACAGAGTGCGCAGTCACGCAGCATGTTACTATCCCAAGGTGGGCATACAGTAACATGGCAGTGCTGCACTCGGGAATACTAACGAACTACGGAGCGCAACATCACGACATGGATACGGGATGCACCACAGACAGTACACCCTTTGAGAGAGCAACCGGCGTGCATGATGTAGGCATCCATTGTGGCATAGCAACTACATATAACTCGCCTGGACGGCCACCATGGCTATGCAGGATGTCATTGGCCATGGCTACATGCCTAGTATCAAACGTCGGTGCCGACTGTACTGTGTCTCCACGCATGGTGTACTGGGCATGCTCACACACGTAGCGGTTGCAAAGGGGGAACATACATGCACATGGGGTATAATCACAGATGGGCACGGTGTGCACTGTACTGTGTGTCCATCTACACAACTGCTTACTGGGCATGCTCACACACTTAGCATTTGCAGAGTGCAGACATGCATACACATGGGGTTGAATCATGAAAGGGCAGAGTGTGGAACGTCGTGTGTGTCCACCTACACAACAGCAAACCGGGCATGCTCACACACCTAGCGGTTGCAAAGGGGGAACATACATGCACACGGGGTATGATCACAGACGGGCGCAGTGTGCACTGTACTGTGTGGCCATCTACACAACTGCTTACTGGGCATGCTCACACACTTAGCATCTGCAAATTGCAGACATGCATACACATGGAGTGTGATCATGAAAGGGCAGAGTGTGGAACGTCGTGTGTGTCCACCTACACAGCAGCAAACCGGGCATGCTCACACACTTAGCATTTGCTACGCGCCATCCGGCATGCAGACGGAGTGTACACACCGCAGGACATGGTCAGGTAAACCCATCCACACGCACAGGGTGGTCACACATGCAGTTACTTGTACACACACAGATGACATCACAGGCGTCACGGGTGCAGGTCAAACATGTACACACTGCAGTGAACACTGTAGCTGCCATGCCAGCACCATGTCATCGGTGCAGCAGTATGCCTCATGGTCCAAAAACAGCATGTGACATATGTCCACAGGTCTGTATAGCGGTGTACACCAGTCATGCAGAGTACACATGTACTAACAATGATCCCACATGTGTGATGTGGTCCACCCATATCAGTATACATGGACAGTTCGGCTCCACACATACCACGGCCCTGCCACAGCTATGACACATGACTGCTGCTGTACCAGAGTGAACCAACGTCCGGATATGTCATACATGTGATTGTCTGGCTGTGTGCATGGACTGCACACATGACACATACGAAGCCTGTGATGTACCACATGCATAACACTGGCATACATGGTGCTACACACATGAATGGAAGGTGGACACATGTCTGTGGTGTGTTCCCACTACAGGGTGTAGCGGTGTTGACTGGGACACATACCCTTGTATTGTTTGCCTGTGACAGCTGTGATACCATACCACAGTCCATGTTCTATGTATGTCAACACACATGTCACAACGTAGCAATGCATACACACATGGCAACAGGGGGCACATGTGACACGTGTACTGTGCATGGCGCAGCCATGCATGAGCAGTGGCCGATGTCCATAACATAGTTGCAACCCCCTACCACATGCGTACCCATCATAGGGGCCGTTATATGGTGGCATAGTAACAGCACGTATGGAGGTATGTGTGTACATCATGTGTTTAAACACCTGTCCACATGCATGTGTGCGGGTGGTGGCTCACAGGTGTGTCACACCATCCCACCCTGCCATGTGCATACAGTATGCTATGTTGCTGTTACATGACAGTGCTGCCATAATGCATACCCAGCGGTCAGGTGTCATCGACTGTATGTCACATGGCTACTGTAACACCTACCACTTCCCAAGTGCATATATCTGCACATCTGCCAGATACAGTGTTGGTACGCATAATGCACTACATATCGCTGCATGCCTGCACACGTCTCATATGGCGGGTGTGGCATTCTCAGCACCATGTGTGCATGAATGTGTGCCCATGTATGCCACATATCGGGGGGGACTATGTCCCATGTGCTACACATCCCTGTACACCATAGTAGAGATCTGTACATACCTCAATGTGGGGTGCATGGATGTGGATGGTGCAGTACATGCAACACGTCGTCTCTCCATGTATGCATGTGTGGTCACCACCATGTGTGTGTGTCAACATGTTTGTATGTCTGCCTCCTGGTGTGAGTGTGTATGCAGATATACTGTTGTGAACGGACACTAACCACACAGGGTGACCATCCCATACTGGTGCTGCATTGCACAACCCTGTCGATGCCATAGTTGTGAGCCATACTGGCCACCTGTGCAAGTCCGCCCCCTGTGACATGGCGTGTGTGTGCATTGTATTGTGAGGGTGCTGACCACACAGGCAGGTGTCCCCATCTGCACACTATGGGGTGTGCGCCATAGTGGTGTACACCCCGTGAATGCGGCCTTATTCCTGTACTGGTACAGCGTCCTACTGCTGCACAGCATGCACCACAGCTGACAGGTGACACCTGAGGTCAGTGGCCAGCACGCTGTGTACGACACCTGCACAATGTCACCATACCTGTACTGTGTCCTGCCATGTATGTGACATCTCCGTCCACTGTAGCCTGTGGCACCGACCACAGGCGTCAGGTGCAGTATCTGTGCGGACATGTGTGTCATGTACTGTGTAAACAACGTTAAACTATTTCTGGCTCCGTACGTTCTGCTCTTCAAGTTTTCCCTTAGGACTTCTCTACTTGCAATCTAAACAGTCTATTGTCTATCACAAAAGCTCAGCACTTGATCCTAAAGCATTCTTATATGGGTAAAGTACTTATATACTAAACAAAGTACTACATTAGCCTAGAATCCCCTTGAGTACCCATTTCCCTATAGGTCCCTTCTGACTCAGTTACACAGCAAACGCTCTCACTTTTTCTAGCATGTCGAAGGGTCATTTTCTAGCATCCTCTCCTGTTCAGCTGGTGAATCTGGGCATCCTGAGGCAATGTTACAATTGCCACATGTACACAGACAACCCACTCCTTCCCCCACAAAACACAAATACATGTGAGAGATGCAACTATATAGCCAAACTGGAGGCTGAGCTATCTCAACTCAGGACCGGCAAGACCAGACAGGAGGAGAAGGACACCACGCACACCACAAACCCATTTTCACATAGAACTATCACAACTGCAAAACAAACACATAAACACACAAAGACATACTCGGAGGCACTGATCAAACATATACCAAAACTACAGAGGCCTCCATAGCAGACACCCAAGCAACTGCCATCTCAAGACATAAGACATGCAACACATAGTTCTCAAAGTCAGTGTGCTAAACAGTCACAGCCCTTAAGGCCAAACACAATGCCAGACACACTTGTTATAGGTGACGCCATAGTCAGACACACTGACGTCCCACCCACCAGACTGAACAAGGAAATGATCACAGTAGGCTGCCTGTCAGGCGCTAGAATCTGCCACATAACACAAGCACTCAGGTCACTCCGCAGCATGTACAAGTATGACGCAGTCATTGTCCATGCCGGTGTGAACGACCTGAGACATACCTCCCTGGACTACATGAAAAGAGACATAGAGGGGCTCTCAGATTATGTAGCCCAGGCCGGTATGACCCTGACCCTGAGCAGTATCCTACCCTCACCAAGAATGATGCCACAATACAGAGACAAAATGATCAGCTTTAATAATTGGCTTAATTACCGGTGTCAGTCTAAGGGGGTCCAATGTCTGTTTGCCTGGGATGACATGCTTGACAAGCCACGCTGCTTCACAAGGGACGGCTTGCACCTGTCACCCCTGGGCTTCTGGATATTGGCAAAGGCTCCTGCCACCCCCATAGTGCCTTTTTTAGGCAAGGCTCAAATGATAAACCTACCGCCCTAGAAAACAAAACTGGAAACAACTAAGGGTAATACTGCTCAATGCCAGAAGTCTAAACCTCAAGATGCATGCCCTCGAAGCCCTCCTCAGTATGGAAGAACATCGATGTCTGTGCTGTGACTGAAACCTGGTTCAAGGCTCCTGAGAGCACCCCAGCACTATCAGGTTATACCTCATATCATGCGTTCCGGCCCCAAATCCGGACCGAACCACAAAAGGAGGGGGAGTCTCCACATGCATAAAGGGTACCCATACCTCCAGGTTAGTGGCAATGCATGAAGCATCGGAGACCATCCAGGTGCAATTAACCATAGGTAAAACTGCCCTACAGTTTGTAGCATGCTACAGACCACCCTCTCAAACTCAGGATACCCACACAGCCTTCCTGAAGACACTGGAGAGTATGAATGTCTCTCCAAACACCATCATATTGGGTGACATCAACTACCCAAACATAGACTGGGAACATTACCCAAGCCCCAACACCCTAGCCCAAAGGTTCCTGGAGTTCATACACTCAAATGCTATGGAACAACTAGTCACCATACCCACAAGAGGAGGAACTATACTAGACCTGATCATCACACATGGGGACGAAATGCACCACACCGGATGTATATCCCTCATTGGTGAGATCAGACCATAAATTAATCTCACTGGAGATCCACATCCCGCCCCCAACCCCAGCAAAGGAGACCACAGTGAAGAACTTCTCAAAAGCAAACTTCACACTTCTTAAGACTGGGGTGGTATCCTTCAAGGCCCCCGAGCCAGTGGAAAACACAACCCACGCTGCCGAAACCCTTACAAATGCCTTCTACAAGCACCTCCAGGAATGTATGGATCTAGCAATCCCTAATAACATCAGGACCCTTTCCACCAAAGGCAGGCACACGGTCTGGTGGACCCCAGCCATAAACAAACTCTACAACAAGAGGAGAAAGCTACTACATGACAGAGCAGAATCCCTAAAAGGGAAGGCATCTCTGATCGATACTAGCAGTAAAATACGATCACTCATAAAATCATCCAAGGCCACCTGTGAGAGAGGACTCGCGAAAGACACAGAAGACAACCATAAGGCCTTCTTTAGCTATGGTAGATACATGGGTGAAAGCTCACAGTTATGCTTGGAATTAGTCCAAAATGATACAATGATCACTGAACCCACAGACATTGCCAACATACTGGCAGACAGGTTCAGTGCAAATTCCTCCCCTCCCTCCCCCCCAAGAAGAGAAATATCTATCCCACCAGAGTCTAGCCTCCCAAACATCTCAGATGTCCAGGTGAGAGCTGCTCTCTCTAAAGCGGGAAACACAGCATCAATGGGACTGGACGGTGTCCCCGGCTGTGTGCTACACAACCTCAATGAGGACCTAAACCCGCACATAAGGCTGCCGTTTAATCTTAGCCTTACTACAGGATACGTACCCAAAGAATGGCGTACGGCAACTGTGGTCCCACTCCACAAAGGCGGTGCTTCTATGGACCCTGGACATTACCGCCCTATAAGCTTGACGAGCCTTGTCTGCAAAGCTATGGAGGGGATCATAATGGAGCTCATAAATGAAGACATTGGGGACCTACATACACTGGATCATACCCAAGTTGGCTTTGTCAAGGGCAGATCCTGCCTCTTGAACCTGGTCGACTTTTATGGAAGAGTCACTAAGCCCATTGATGAGGGTAAGGCAGTTCACACAGCCTACATTGACCTAGCAAAAGCGCTTGGCACAATACCCTACTCGGGCATCATAGAAAAGCTCACCAGCTTAGATGTAGACCCATATGTCACAAGATGGGTTGCAAACCGGCTCAAGGACAGAACCCACAGGGTTAGAGTTCCTGGTGCCATGTCAGACTCTAAGCCGGTCACGAGCGGTGTCCCACAGGGCTCAGTCCCGGGCCCCCTCTTGTTCGGCATTTATTTTTCTGAAGTGCAGGCAAACATAGTGGGATTGTGGCTGACAAAATATGCAGATGACTGCAAACTGGGTACCATAATCGACACCCCATCAGACACAGACATCCACCAGAGGTCTCATAGAAATGGATAACTGGTGCCAGAGCCATGGCCTTAAGCTACATACCATGAAAGGTATAGTCATACCCTTTGGGAAAAACAAGGTAACCCCTAATTACCACATAGGTGGTAATCCATTAAACACGGAAGAAGTTATCAGGGACCTGGGGACCCAACGTGTCAGTAACCTCTCTTTTGACACTCACATTGCCAATGTGATTAGGAAGACCTTCTACATTGCCCACCTGATCATAAAGGGAGTCACATCCAGATCAGGGGAGGTCATTGTACCCCTGTACTCTTCACTTATCAGACCAATGATTGAGTACAACGCCCCATTCAGAATGGACCTAACCCGGCACCTGCAGCAGTTGGAAGGACCCCAAACGTTCCTCACCAAAAGGATAAAGGGGCTCAAACATATGTCACACGCTGCCCGACTGAAGAAACCCCAGCTCTATACAGTCACATACCATCTGCTCCAAGGTGATCTGTGCCTGACATACAAGGCCATGTCCAACCCAGAATTAATGGACATGCTCCACCTCAAAAAATCCAAATCAACCAGAGCCACGAGAGCAAGAGACTTAAACCTCAACACGGATATAAATAGGACGTGCTGGAGGGACAGGTTCATCACCCAGAGACTCCCCACACTATGGAACAGAATCCCAGTCCTTGTGAGGCAGAGCCCCTCACTGACTCTGTTCAAGAGAAAGCTTGACGAGTGGATGGGAGATCGTAGGTATACCCCAGGAATCATCTCTGTGTCACTGCTGGACAGAGGCACAGCAAACTAATGGGTATAGTAACCTCATCCTAAGGGGTGGTGAAAGCCACACACACTCTGGCTAGGCTTATAAATGCCCTAGGGCAGATAGCCTAGTATGTACCTATGCACCTATGAACCTATGTAGGTGTCCAGGCAGGTTGCGGGTACATTTGGTATGCTGATATTGCCTGATGTGCCTGTGGGTAATCCACAGCTACATGTGGGGGACCGATAACAGTGCTCCCTGTAGGCACATGCGAGTACACCATAGGAGGGATTCAGGTTATCAGAACCAACATGGTGCTACACATGTAACCGTCACAGATACCGTGAACACAGCTCAATGCATGCTGCACCTGCACTACATGGTATGTCTGCTGCATGTTGACAGTACACAACCCACGTCACATACGCGCCAGTCAGTTTTCATACACAACCACTGCAACAAACACATCACACGCTATGCATACACAGGTATCACATACACCTCTCACTATCTTGTCCACCCTGTGCATCAGAATATATTTGCATAACCCTGCACCGATGGTGTGGATGACAGGGATGTGGCAGAGGCTTCATCATATGCACAGGGTGATATGTCTGCCAGGGGCATAGGCTGCACCAATGGATAACATCATGTGTGTGTGTAAGGGCCGGTGAGTTTACTGGGCATGACTGTGCAGAATGCATGTGGATGTGGTAGAGCCCTACAGTTGTGTCTGTTGTGTGTGGGTATGTGTGTACACAGTTCAGCCATATGTGATGCCTACACGGGGTATAATTGGCAGCCCCAGTCTGTACAGTGCAGGTTGTATGGCTCACTGTGTCCGTCCACGGCCACGTGACCTGTGCCTGCCTGGGGTCACACGGGCACTACCGGGTGGAGGTATAGAGTGGCTACTGTCCGATGACACATGTCCGCTGGAACCGTGTCCACACTGGGACCGGCCAGGGCCATGCCCACGTGGCCTGCTGTGTCCTGGTGTGGACGGTATAGCACCAGCTGCACTGCTGCTGCTACCGGCACTGTGTGAGTGGGCATGAGAGGTGGCATGCACACGTCGACCTACACTAGGTGGTGTTGCTGGCCTATGCCCACGTGTCCAACACCTCACCCCTACCAGGTGTTCCAGCACAGACAGCTCACGCTCGCGGATTGCCATGCCTCGGTCGAGGATTCCAACCATTTCACCTAATCACCTATCCAGTACATTAGCAATCTGCTGTTGAGCATTCGCCAATGATTGGATGTTGTCATTTAGGGAATGGATTGCAGCCCTCTGCAGCCTCTGCCCTTCTTGGTTCTGCCATTCTGCACGTGCCTGTGCCGCCATTACAGTCTGGAACATGCGTCTGGTGATACCAGCTGCTGCGCCCTGTACAGCAGGTGCATGTCTGCCAGAGGTCCTCCTACAAGCAGTACCAGCCACATGCCTGTGTGGCACATCACCAGTCATTACACTGGCAACATGGTGTGTAGGCGCACCTTCTGTAGCCACCACACATTCCTGCTCAATGCCAACAGACGCTGACTGTCCTTCCTCTATGGGCAACGGTGATGTGGTATGTGTTGGCATCAGAACCGTGTGCAGGGATGAGGGGGACATAGGTGGGATGGTAACCAATGGCACAGCTTCTGCCCCTGACAACCCTGCCTGTACCTCATGCATATGGTCATCACCGATAGTATCTGTGGGGACACTAACATCAGATGGACCGCAGGAGGGGAACGCACCTACACCACCTGTGAATACAAAGACATACTGTAAGGTACATTACACACAGACACACACACACACACACACACACACACACACACACACACACACACACACACACACACACACACACAGACGCACACACACACACACACACACACACACACACACACACACACACACACACACGCAGACACACACACAGACATGCAGGCAGACATGCAGGCAGACACACACACACATGCAGACACACACACACACGCAGACACACACACACACACACGCAGACACACACGCAGACACACACACACACACACGCAGACACACACACACACGCAGACACACCATGCATGTGATATTGCAGATGGCATGCAGCATTCCCACACTACAGCACAGGGAATGCAGCCCAGACATTAATAGTGTTAGTATGCATACCACCCTGGGGTGCACACTACATCAAGCATGTGTCATATCAGTAGGCATGCAGTACACACAATCATGGTAGTTTGCATGCATCACCGTGATACACCATGTGGCCACAGACAGGTTAACAGTACACATGGCTGACGTTACCTTGACATGTAATCCGCTGACATGTGCGGTAACATGTGGACATGTGTGACACAATGGTGTCCCGCCACATGCACCGCATCATAATGGGCTTCACAGTGCAGTGTTGTGTGTACAGCCTACAGATAGAATTTGGTACAACTTTACTCCCGCGGGGAGTTTATGATTCAGTATTATCTGCCCCTCATTTGCATGGCATTGGGACTACTAATTCTATAGTTACCACGCTCGAGACTGCCGCCGCGAGTCCTTGGGCAACCTCTTGCACCGCGGGTTGTGGTGTTCCATGCATACCATGGTGTATTATGCTGTGGACCTGATGTCTACCATTTATGCTGTTTTATAACATTGTGATATTGTTTCATATTATGTTGCACCTTCCGCGACACATGTCCCAAGTGGTTCTGATGTGAGTTACTGTGGACATGCCATTTAAGTTGTTATATTTACTTAAGTTGTGCATGTTTTCTTTGCCATTCTCTTGTGTATTTCTGGCCATTGGCGTATGGTAACAGTGTGATACCTGGGACTGACACTCTTCCATTACTCCTATGTTATGTTTGGGAAAAAATGTAAACCGCTTTTTTTGGTTTACATTGCCGCGGGCTTCATGCTACGCCTTGGGCGCTAATTCCCTCGTGGAATTGCTATATGCCTTCATTTGCATGTGGTGACACACCGCACATGGGGTGTTTAGCATACCTACTTTTTCGCTGCGCAGATCCAGTGCATGCCGGTAGTGCACGTGATTGATTGCACTCCGGACCGCCCGGCAGCCATATTTTACATTGTAACGCTTTACTGCTTATGCGTATACTACGCCTGGCTTAAAGGTTCTTGAATCCCGGGGTTTGTGTGGAGTGCAGGGACCTCAGTATTGCTGTAAGCTTTTTGTATTTTTTGTAATTTGTTGTATCCTTTGAATGGCCTGGCTCAAAACTGTCATAATGACATACTTTTATTTTTCAGTTCTTTTTTGTTACTACATAGCACTTTCTGTCTCCATAACACAATGCAAGCTAAATATAGTAAACCAGGAAACTTTTTTCTGCATTTCCTCAACTGACAGAACTGTGAGTTATTGCTTTCTTAGACTGTCTCTAGAAACAATGTTCTGTGTTATTTTTTAACCAGCTATCCTGGTTTGCACTGTTAACTGCTAGTGCAGGAAAAGAAGATAATTTGGAGGGCCTTGATAGGTATTAAAAGCTATAGTAGCAAATTTGCACACTGTCCTGCACTCTTTCTTAATGGTGTGGAAGGTGTAATTAAGCTGTAGTTCAGTTATCTGTGGCTGACATTTGACCCTTCAAAGAGTTGATATCACAGGATTTACCCATGGTTAGTGTGGTTTGATCATGAGGGAGAAGTCTGAGTGATTAAATAAAGCCAACCATGGGTAAATCATGTGATACCCACATCCAGGAGTGAGTTATTACTTTTATATAATGACATTATTTAAGAAATTGTTTACTTTTCTTAAATAATAGGCCAGATTCAATAACACTTACACTAAGTGTACAAGATCTGTATTCAGGAACATCCCTACCACATGTTTGTGCTTTCTAGTCACTCAGAAAGATTACACTATGTGTACATGTAGTCTGCACCTTGTGGTAACCTTTATGAATCCCCCTCAGTATTTAAAGCTGCGAGAAAATCAGTAGGAAAACTAAAATTAGGAGGAAGAAGGTGCGAGTTACACTTGTGTTGTCTGGTCATGCAGAAGAGTGTACACTTAGTGTAGGGATTAATGAATCCCAGGTAATGTCTTTGTATAATGGCACTTTAGTCTTCTTCCTCATTGTCTTCTGTTTGCTGATGTACTGTGCATACCTATTGGAGTTAAGTTCCCACACTTGCACAATACATCAGTGTAATACAAGAGAAGACCTGGAAAAAAAAAAATATATATATATAGAGAGAGAGAGAGTTTACTATCAAAATCATGAATGACAGAACGAATTCCATTCATTCATGTGAATCACACTGAAAAATGCAGAGGAAGAAAGGCAGTATGCCGAATTTAATGCCGATTATTCGAATTCCGCATTGTTCGACATATGCCTTCCCCTGCAACTGTCAGAACAGCAAGTGCCTGTTTTTGCAGGGGAGCAAGCCCGCCCTGTATCCCTACACCCCCTGCAAATTATATATTCCAGCTCTTAATCACATTACAGTGGGGAAAAGGGTAAATTTCCCGAGCCACACTGTACCGTGATCTCTTGTCCTAAGGTCGACCACATATGTGCATACACACACACACACACACACACACACACACACACACACACACACACACACACACACACACACACACACACACACACACTCACTCATATATAAATGTCCATTGCTGCTTTTTTGTACTATTAAAAAAATATCAAAAAACTTTAATTTTATGAGGTATAGCACAAAATATGAGAAAAATCAGGGACATCTCTGTTTTTTCAGTTTTGCAGAACATACTTGGTTTTCATCATATTTTGCTCTGTCCCTGGTAAAAGAGATTTGGAGTGTTGTTATCCAGCATATTCCAACAGAAATTCTGGCTGGTCAATGGTACTTCAGCAGCCAGACCTTTTCAGTTAGTATATGCTTGATTTACATTGGGCACACTGGGCTATCCAATCAGTGTGGTCGTTTTTGAATAATAATGATCCTTTATTGTATAATATGTACTTGATTCTTGTTCAGCAACTAACTTTCTGGAAAAAAGTTTAATTTTATTTGTACTGTAATTTATAATATTTTACTGATCTCAGTAATTTAACATTGTGGGCTGTAATATAACAATGAAAAGTAAAAAAAGTGTATTGTCTTCCCCATGTAATGCAAGTTGTGAAAAATTAATTTCATATGCAGAACAAGATGTAAACAGGAAAAAAATGGTGGCACATTCAATATCAGTCAGAGAAGAAAATAGAAATGAAACATCTAGAAGAGTCTGAGAAAAAAAGGATGGATGTTATCAGGGCAAACCCCAAAAGAAAGGAAAGACAGCTACCTGATTTTACATAAGAAACTAACCTTACAAAATGCTAGAATTATTCAGGCATTATAGAAACATCTACAGCAAAATGGATCTGGGAAAATAGAACCAAAATTAGCAGATAGGTGAAATACTATCAATTTTCCCAATTACTTTCATCTGACAAAATATAAGTTAGACAGATGATGTGTGCAAGAGTTACGTGACGAGCTGTGTCTTTTGACTCTCTGTGAAAAAAATGTTCCTTCCATAAAGTACTAAAAAGGCAGTCAATGCAACACTTAAGACATTCACAAAATGAGGTATTTCTGAGTCAGAAGTATTATGGTGTAAAAACCTCCAGCCAGGACCTTTAGAAAGCTAAAGAAGTCATAATAACTATCAAAGTACCCATTCTAAAGACTTAAACCTTGCCTGTGATATAAATAGGACCTGTGTGAGACATAGGTGTATATCCCAGAGACTACCACTTCTCTGGAACAGGGTCCCCATCCATGTGAAGCAGAGTTCCTCTCAAACCCAATTCAAGTATAAATTAAACAATTGGATGGAGAACAGGAAACTCATCCCTGGTTTGGCACCTATGTCTCTAATGGACACAGGCAGCCTGTAAATGTTTCATTTCCCAGGCCCCTACTTGTAAATGTTTAATCTCCCAAGCCCCTGCTTCTGCTTATCAAGGGTGTCATAACTTGTCAGAGATTTGGGATGCATGGCTAGGCTTAAAAAGGTCATTGTGGTCATTAGCCTAGTAAATACTTACAAAACTATGAACCTAAACACAGACTTCTAAATGACCATATGCATGAATGGGTACCTAGAATGGGACACTGTAGATGTACCAATCAAAGCAAAAAAAAAAGCGACACAATGCAAAGAATATTTATGTAGTTTTCAAAATTATATATGTTTATGAGACTACCACAGGTTTAGGCAACCTTTTGCTAGTAATAAAGCAAGTATTTCAGTATATTGTAGAGACATATGGTTGTTATACTGAAGGCACACTATTGCAAACAGATGAAAAAGGACATATTTATAAAATGTGAGTGTGGCATACTAAAAATCAAACATGATTCTAGCAAATAAAAACAAAACTGAGATGTAGAAACATGAACTTATGTTTGCAAATATTTCTACACTGAAAATAGAGAATTAAGTGTGTGTGTGTGTGTGTGTGTGTGTGTGTGTGTGTGTGTGTGTGTGTATATATATATATATATATATATATATATATATATATATATATATATATATATCGCCTTCAGATGATCAAAATGTTAAAACTTCAATTTTATATGGCCAAGACCATAAGATCGAAGTTTCAAAATTTTGAACACCTGAAAAAAAACAAAAACAAAACAAAAAAATTTTCCTGGACTTTTTGCAGGGGGCAAGCCCTCCTGCACCCCTTACACTACCTGCTATTTAAATTTACCAACTCTGAGATCGAACTACAGCGAAGAAAAGGGAAAATTTCCCATTCCACTCTGTATGGAGATCTCCATTCAGAACGTTCAGAGTTTTAAAACTTCGATTATATGGTTTCGGCCATATGAAATTCAAAGTTTTAAAACTTCAATTATCTGACGTGAACCCATATATATATATATATATATATATATATATATATATATATATATATACCACACACACACATATGTATATATATATATATATATATATATATATATATATATATATGATATACATATATATTTATTATTTATTTATTGACATTTTCAGTGGAGACCCAAGGAGAAAAGCTCCAGTAATACATTTTAAAACAAGTACAATTTTAAACAATATTGATATAATAGCAGTTATAGCGAAACAATTCACATATGTTGGGATACATACATAAAGTTAAAGTTGCATTAAAAAGAAGCTAAGTAACAATTTTACATTGATTTAGTTCAATAGGTCAACAATGAACATTTTTTGTTTGTATAAAATTGTGCAAATGCATAGTAGACTCATTGGAGAGAGAGGTGTAATGAGGTACTAAGTATGGTCCTTTTGAGGGTACATAAAGGGAAGGAAGACTAGGTAGGGTCATGGCAAGGGCAAGTTCTGGAATTGAGAAAATAAGGTTTTAGTTCATTTTTAAAGTGTGAGGTGTGGGAGATTGAACATAAGTCAAGGGAAAGTTTGTTCCAAGCATGGGCAAGGGAGTGTTTGTAGAGTAGTTTGCCTACTGACCTTTTTGGGTGGTAGATATCAAGTAATTGTTGGTTAGAAGTATGGAGGGTCTGGGATGGGATGTAGATGGAGACTAAGGAAGATCGAGATGGACAGAAGGAGGGTTTATAAAGAATAGAGTGTAGCATATGAAATTGATAAGATAGCAAAACTGGGGATGTTCAAGCCATTGAAGAGAGTTTAAAGAAATGCAGTGGTGTGAGTTGTATGGGGAGTTAGTAATGAATCTGGCTATTTTATGGTAAGTCTTCTGCAGTTTGTTTAGAGTGGAGGCCTGGATATTGGTAAGAAATGGGGCGGCGTATAAGAGGGAGGGGAGGAGGAGTGCCTGGCCCAGTGTAAGTCTAGATTCAGGGGTTAGGAATTTTTTGTTCCGATATAGCAGACCTAGTTTCTGGTTTGTTTTTCTTATACATTGGAGTATGTGTAGGTTGAACTTGAGTTTGTCATTGATAATGACCCCTAGGAGTTTTGTGTGGGTGTCAGGCTGGATATTTGTATTGTTAGAAGATGTAATACAAAAGGAGGTTTTGTGATGAGAAAGAGAACGGGGAAGGAAAAGTAGGAGTTTGGTCTTTTTGGGATTTGGGATCAATAGGTTGTGAGAGAGCCATTGTTCAGTGGATAGTAAGGCCTGTTGGGTCAGGGAGTGTAGTTCAGGAATGCTATTTGAGATAGATATAAGTGTGGAGTCGTCGGCATACTGAATAAGGGAGGATTCTTTGCATGAGGTGTAAAGATCATTGGTGAAGATGTTAAACAAAAGGGGTCCCAAGATGGAGCCTTGGGGAACACCAGTGGAGATGGGAAGGAAAGGTGAGGAGGATGAGAGCCATTTGACAGATTGTTCCCTGCCAGATAGGTAACTATTAAACCAGGCAAGTGCAGAGGGGGATAGGTGGAGATTTGCAAGTTTGGATAGTAGTAGAGGATGAGAGACAGTATCGAAGGCTTTGGAGAGATCTAGGAAAAGACAGGAAATTAGTTTATTGTTGTCTAGGGCCTCTGCAATGATATGAGTGAAGGAGAGGATGGCAGTGGGTGGTGCTGTGGTGAGGATGAAATCTATGTTGGGCAGGGGTAAGTAAGTGGTGTGTGTGAGGAGGTGATTGAGAAGTTGTGAGTGAATACATTTTTCTAATATCTTGGAGAGGGGGAACAGAATGGCAATGGGTCAGTAGTTTGAGGGGTCAGTGGAGTTTCCACCTTTATGAAGAGGGATAGCGAAGAAAGATTTCCAAAGGGTGGGGACAGTTGATTCCAGAATAGATTGATTAATTAGTATAGATACAGGATAGGCAAGTGAGTCAGAAGCAAGTTTGAAGAATGTAGGAGATATATTGTCAGTGGAAGGAGAGCAAGGTTTTAGCTTGAGTAGTAGAGATTTGATGTAAGTAATGGGAACTGGCTCAAAAGAAAACAAAGTTGTGTTAGTGGGACTTGGTGAGGTGGGTGTCAAAGTAGAGTTTGGCTTAGAGGTTACCACATTTTGGATGGAAGAGATAAAGTGTTTATTCAGGAGGGTAGCTGTTTCCTGAGAGGAAGAGTTAGGGTATGGGGAGGGATTAGAGGGCTTTCCAGGATAGAGGATGTTGTTGAGAGTTGACCAAAATTTTTGAGGATTGGATTTATTGTTAAGCTCTGCAGAGCTATAGTATAACTTTTTGTTATTAGTTGTATGTTTTTTGCAAGGTTCCTCGGTTGCCTGTATTTTTGAAGAAAATGTGGTTGTTTAGTTTTAGTCCAGGTTTTCCAAGCATGATCTATTTGTTTCATAAGGGACCTAGTCTCTTTGGAGAGCCAGGGAGCATGGTTTGATTTTACTCTGATCTTCCTAAAGGGAGCTAAGGAGTTTAGAGTATTCATGAAGACGCTATTGAAAGTGCTTACAGCATCGTTTAGGGGGAGGTGTTTTAGAATGGACCAATCTATGTTGTGGCGAATGGAGTTAAATTGGGATGAATTGAAAGTTGATAGTTTTTGACAGTCTTTGATAAGGTGGGGTTTAGGAATATGGGAGTAGTGTCTTAAGATGGTGGTACAGAGATGATCACTGAGGGAGTCAGGTAAGGTGGTTGGATTGTGGTATTGGTGGGGGGAATTGGTAAGGATCCAATCTATGATGGAGCTGGAAGAGGAATTTGTATGGAAGCGAGTGGGAGATGTTATAAGTTGGTGGAAGCCATGTAGATGAATACTGAGTTGGGGGGGAGTCAGTTGTGAGCTTGGACCATCAATGTTGACCTCACCAAGGATAAGTGTCTCATATGGTATGTTGTGGGAGAACCAGGATAGGATGTTTTCAAGAATGGGCAGATTGTTACCAGGAGGAAGGTAGATAGAGGCAATTGCAAGTTTTTTGTGGGGATTCAGATGGCAGTTAAAGATGATGATTTCAGCTGGGAGGAAGTCAGGAATTGGGGAAGGGTATGGTGAGAGGTTAAGAATGTTTATATATATATATATATATATATATATATATATATATATATATATATATGCATTATTGAGGTTGTAGTGATCACAGGATATGCAGTAACAAACCAATGAAATATAGACAAGTGATTAAGCAAATGTGCAAGTTAACAAATGGTCTGGCAGAAAATAAAACTGCATATTATTAAATGAATGAATCATACAAAGTTTAGAAGATGAAGTTTCAAATGATGCATCAAAAATGGCAGGGAAATAATAAGATAATGGGAGTTAAGTGGCAAGCATCATACTGTTTAAAGCAGTCACTGCAAATGAAGACACACAACTAGTTTTCTTTTTATTATGATTGTTTTTTGAAAAGTATTAATAACAACAATAACACTACTTAACATCATGTCATGAACAGTTTTCATGAAAAAGTATGTAAAAGAAAAAAAAACAAAGTAATAAAATAAAACAAAGAATCCCACATGCCAGAGAGGCATAGCCTTGCGTAGTTAATTGTATATGCTCATATCAAACCTCATAATGATGTTACTGAAAAAATAAATAAACCAAACCAAAGAATGGTTGTCTCTGTATGAACAATCTCTGTATCGGTAATATGCTTGTTTTCCTTAACCCTGATGCCTGGAATATACTACCAAATTATATTAAAGCAAACACCGATTTAGATATTTTTGAGTACAGCTTGGACACTTATATGTGTATGACTTTTATAGTATATTGACAGGCTAGAAGGGCATTATTGCCCATAACTAAAATACTTGCATGTATGTATATTTTCCTTACACCAAAATAATTAAGTAATTTGCTTGTCATGTGTTTTTTACTTGAATACAAAACAATAATCAATACACCAAAAATTAAATAAACGTGCCACCTAAGATTTAATAAAATTAGATGTGATAAACAACAGTGTTCACTGCCTTGAAATAGAAAGACCTGACATTGAAATGTAACTATTGTATATCGGATATATGTTTAATTTTTCTTTTCTTTTTTTTAGTTTTAAAACAACCTGGCAAATAAAACCAGAGCTGTTTATTGCTTAAATGGACCATTCAGATACATTTATTCAAGACAGTCCCACTTTTTGTTATAAAATATTTTATTATTATTTGATGCCCAGTAAGGTAATAAACACTATTTTAAGATCTTCTTCCTTAGGATTAGTTTCATTTGAGTATAGACTAATGGTAGAGATGTGTACCTGTCTTGTAATGATTTAATTTATCTTTAATTCTAGACAGTGGGGCCCAGGTAGGTAATAACAATTTACATTTCCATACATGCATTCTTCTGAATGTATAACTTTATATTCATAACCAAAAGTTGTTAGAAACATCCAAATACAGCAGTTATTCCATCAAGACAAACTACTTATATTCTATTGCACTGACAAGCAAATATCTATTACCTTTTAGAAACTGCAGGGAGCACAGTCCAGGGCTTCCATCCTTGAGTTGCCCATCATGCCAAGTTCACCTTAAATTGATCACGTTACTAAACCTGATGAGTATGAATGAATCCCTAGAGGTGTATGCATGCTTAAAATATAGTGAATGTGAATTCCAGGCTGCACCAAAAGTGAAACAGGACTTTGTCATCATTTATCATGACATTAAGTAGTTTAACATTGAGTAGGTTGTCTTAAATTATTTTGAAACTGTCATCTTTGTAGAGGAAGGCTACTTCTATACCAGATAGGTGCTGGGTATTACAGCTCTCCATCTGAATACCATCCTAAAACCTTCAGAGAAGCTACAGGCAAAACAACTGCAACTAGGAACATAAAACCCAGTCCACAGAATTTATAGTAATTGTATGTTACAGCTTTATAACTTTATACATATCGTTAATTCCTTTGGGTGAACGTCACTATAAAACCCCTGTAAGGCCACCCCCCACATTCCCTTAATTTTATTTGGGTCTTACTCCACCCCTACCTCTCCCTAGTGCTTGTCCTAACCCTCCTATGGTCATATTTAAGACAGTGTGCTGACATTCTTTCTAAATTGGACTTTGTATGGTAACATCTCTTTGACCTTGTATTATTCCAGTCATTTTTAACATGCACATGCATGTATTTTAACTTCTGCCATTTATAACTGTTGTTCCTCCTACCTTAGCTTGTTGGTTCATGGAGATAGCTTTTTTCGCCTTCATTTGAAAGCAGGTGCAACACGGTCTGTCTGCTCTCTGCTTCACTATGGGCTCATTCTGCTCCCCTACCCTACCCCCATTCCCACCCACCCCAATTTCATTACATTTTATACTTCCTGTAACTCCACCATCTCTCCACCTGACCAATACCATTCAGGTCTATATCAGTAGATCGAAGTTTCAAAACTTCAAATCTAATATGGTGGACACCATATGGTTGAAGTTTTGAAACTTTGAATCTTTTAATGGAGATCTCCGTACAGCATGGAAAGAGAAGATTTCCCTTTTCTGCACTGTAGTGCGATCTTGGAGGTGGTATATTTAAGTAGCGGGGGTGTAGGGGTGCAGGCAAGCCCCCCTACTTAGAGCATTTAAATGGTTTGTTTTTGCAGGTTGTTGTGTTTTATTACATTTTCGACATTTCAAAACTTTGATTATAAGGTGTCCACCATATCAGATTCAAAGTTTTAAAATTTTGATACTGTAATATAGAGCCTACCATTCCTAACATCACTAAAGTCCCCTCCCCCTATCCTGCCGCATAACCTCCAGTAACATAACACTACCCACCACTTCTTTTAGCATATACAACCAACTCCAAGCCCTAGAATCTAATTGTGAACCACTTACTGCAACACTTATTTATCTTATTTGTCCTTACTAATTTACTACTCCTATTATCCCTGTCCAGCACCATACACTCTAGATTAAATACATCTCCTCCAACATCCTCAACACTACCTACTCACTTACAACTTAATTTAAATAGTTAATCCAACATCTCACTATCCCTATTAGTAAGCAGCAGTCTAGCCAAACCACACTTTACCACCAAAAATACTAAACTGAAATTAACACAACACTACCCACATATACCTTTACTAAAAACACTGCAACCACAGACACTACTACATCTTCTCCTAGTATTAACTCAGTGTGGAGATGTTCACCCTAATTCTGGGCCAAATAACTTGCCAAAAAACACTCACTCCTCTAAAACGCATAATTTATATTTTGTAACAATTAATGCACAAAGCCTCTGCAACAAAATTACTGAATTCCAGTCTTGGCTTTGTCACCATACACCGGACATAGTAGCAATAACTGAAACCTGGCTTAGAACACATATATCCAACTCCAAAATCCTTCCACCAGGTTACAACGTTCTTTGTAATGACAGAACCCATAAAAAAGGAGGAGGTGTAGCCTTAATTTATAGAGACTCCATAACAATAAATATACATCCGAAACCTGTCCTCACTTTTTATATATGGAAATCCTAATAACATCCCTCCATATAAACCCTAATAAACAACTCTGTATTGCCACCATCTATATTCCCCCTGGTCACACCATCTCCCACTTGGAAGACTTCCTATATTGGATTAACCAAAATATCTCTCAAGAAACTATTATTCTAGGAGACACTAACATCAACTGGCAAACCTAACCTCCAAAGTTCCTACTACCAGCATTAACTTCCATAGTTTTACATAACTTATCACAGAGCTTACACGTGCTTTAAACACCCAAGCAGAATCTATATTAGACTGGATTCTAGTATTCCTCCCCACTTCTACTCCAATACTGGCACCCTCCCAAACACTCTAAGTGACCACCTACCTGCATGCACCCATAGAACCCAATTACACATCCCCATACCTCACACATACAAATCTATCAGGAACCTCACCCACTTCAACCAAAACATGTTTATCACTACCCTACAAGCTCAAAACTGGTCCCCGTTAAAATCACTGCCCCTGGATAATGCTGTACATTATTTTAATAACATATTTCTTAGCACATTTAACAGCTTAGCACCTCTTCATACAAAACAAACAAAACCTAACCATGCCCATCGGTTAACAAAGCATACCAAATAAACCCTCATGTCTAGAGACAAATCCTGGAAAATATAGAAAAAATGTAGAACTATAGCAGATGAACAAAACCATAAACAACTTAGAAATACTGCAAAAAAATTATCATAACTGATAAGAAAACCTATTTCTCCTCACAACTATTCTCCCAAAGTAATAATCCCAAAAAATTCTGGAACTCTGTATTCTCCCTGCTTAATCCAGGTAACATTCAAAATCTATCACCTTCTCCCGATGTAGACCCTCACCGGATAGCACAAATATTTAACACCCACTTCATTGGCACCATCCAAAAACTAGCCAATGATTCATCCTCAAAAAACAATCCTAACATCCAAAATACAACACAAATAGACCCCATATCTACCTCTATACACACTATGGTTCCTTCTAACAATAATTCATCCAATCCTCCTTTCTCATTACAACCAGTACCTACATCCCTAATTCTAAAATTGCTAACCAAACTAAAGCCCTGATTACTCTCCGCTGATAATCTACCACCTAAATACTTACAACTTGCGGCCAGAGCTATAGCTTACCCTGTTAGTATTCTTATCAATTATTCAATCTCTGAATCTTATGTGCCCCAACTATGGAAAAAATCCATTATAACTCCACTTCAAAAAGGTGGTAATGCCCACAATCTTATAAACTTCTAGCCAATCTCCATTCTCTCCCTGCGATCAAAAATCCTAGAAAAATGCATACAAACCCAACTAATAAATCACCTCATTAACAACAACATCCAAAATCCCACTCAAAATGGTTTCTGCCCTGGTCATAGCATGACCACAGCTTTACTCCCTTCAGTGATACTGTGAATAAAGCTCTTGATGCTGGCCTATCAACTTCAGTACACCTATTGGACCTATCAAAGGCTTTCGACACAGTATCACACCCTAAGTTATTATAATACTTAGAAAAACTTGGATGCTCTCTAAGTGTAATAACCTGGTTTTCCTCTTACCTAAATGATAGACAACAATTGGTTAGATGACAAAACCAACAATCAGAGTATCTGGCAAACAACACAGGTGTCCCCCAAGGGTCCATTTTAGGACCACTACTCTTTAATATATTCATTAATGATCTAAATAAAGCCTCGCAACAAAGAATATTGATTCAATACGCTGATGATTCAACTATCATCTCCTCCTCCAACAATTTCGTTAACCTCCAGAAGATCACCCAGGATGCATTCACCTCCATAGAAACCTGGCTAAATGATGCCCAAGTAATGCTGAACCCCCCCAAAAATGAAACTGCTATTTTCATCAAAACCTCCAGCTGCAGACTTCAAGATGTTTTCACACAACAAAACAGAAATTGAACAGGTGCAATATGCAAAACTTTTAGGAATCACTATTGATGATAAACTCTCTTTTGAACAATACATACTCAATACAGTAAATAAAACCCATTTCAAACTGGGCAAACTATACTGACGTAAACTCTACCTAGATAAACAAACTAAGTTAAAACTAACAAACACGTTGCTTATCCCATACCTCTTGTATAGAAGCCCTATTTTCACTAACCTTCATACATCTCTCAGTAATAAACTGCAATCGTGCTACTACAAGATAGAAAAATTTGTCTCCAGCATGCCCAACTGCTCACACCACTGCAAAGCTATCTCAGACCTGTCCTGGCTTGAATTTCACCACTATCTCCATTATAGTCAATTAACATTTGCTCATAAGCTAATTTTTAAACCTGATAGCTGTCCCGCACTCCAATCTATCTTACACACATACACCCCAACTAGAACCCTCTGATCCTCAGAAAAAAAAAAACATTTTAAATGTATCTAAACCCAACAAAAGATCAGGACAATGCATATATTCTGACAACATTGCCAAATTATGGAATAGCTTCCCCTCATATATTATTCAACTTGACTCCCTAACAGTCTTTAAAGCTGCACTAAAAACCCATTTCTTAAATAATCCCAGCTGTACCTGTGAAATGCAATGTAAGCCCCCTTAACTTCACACACTTAAGTACTCAGATTCTGCTTTTAACCCTCTCTGATATCATTTTTCTTCCTCCTCTAAATCACTGTTTATCCTACTTATGATATGTATCAGTTTTACTAAGTTTTATGATTACTCTCTTGTGGATTGAAAGTATGTTATACTATACTAAAGTCTATGATTACTCTTCTCTGATTGAAAGTATGTTATTAAGTATCCGTACATATCTCTTTCACTTTGTATTTGTTTTGTATAATAATATTGAGCTTTTCTCCCTGGGCCTCCACTGAAAATGAGTTTCTGGTTCAGTGGACTTTCCTGGTCAACAAATGTCAATAAATAAATAAAGAGAGGTAAGCCAGAGGGCTTGAGTGAAGTCTGGTATCCCAACTGTGACCCAGAGGGTGACACGACAACAAGAAGCAGAGCGCAAAGGATTAGCCCAGATAAAATCACTTTAGTTAGCAGATCTGGGAGAATCTCTCTCTGATACCCTCCCTGGGGCAGGAATTAAGACACCTTGTTGAAGTTTGAAGTAGTTTATTCAGTTAAGTGCACTCATTCATCTTATCCAGAACGAATGTAACTGAGGGGGCAAGAAGGGAAGATAACACTCTTACTGTCACCAAAGGTAATAGCAAGTAGTAGAGAACTGAAAATGAAAGGAAAGATAAAGGCACTGTAGTTCATAGGCTACAGTGAGAACCTGGAAAAACTAGGAATCTTTGTTGTCAGCAGAGGTTAGACAGAGAGAGAGTGATACCTAGAGGGAGTGCTGTGTGTTTGATTTGCGTAACATGGGCCTGCCAAGCACACCCCATCCCTGTGCAAATGCACTGGCTTGAGAAGTCAGCATGTGGAGACATGCTTCTTACACAGGAAGAACTCACATAGTTTGGTAGTGCTACCTAAGGGATGGGGAACTTCAAGGAGGAGGGTAGGTCGCTCTGTCAGTCATGAAACTGGGTTGTTCCCTAAAACCTGACTGTCATCATAAAAGCAAAGAACTGACTGATCAGAAACCCCAGGCAGGAAGACGTGCATCATAAGACTCGTAATGAGCCAAGGGAGGCTTGGCTCTTGCCCCGAACTGAGCAAATGGGACAACTAAGTAAAGGTAGTGGAGCCAATGAGCAGGTCTGGCAGACAAACCAAAAAAGCTTACAGTAAGAACAAAGGCTGGGAGTTAGTAGGATCAAAAAAAGGAAGCCTTTACTAGCATGAGTTTTTCACTGTTAGTAAAATAAATATAGACCTTTTCAGCATAAAAATTACGTATGTAAAACAGGTGTGGGAGAGGGAAGAGGCAGAAAGAATGTTTGAATGTAATGATAGAAAAGTAAGAAGTGTTACTTTGCATATCTGAAAATGATGCAGGTAGCTGAATCATTTAGGTACTTGTGCAAGGGGGAGTTAAAAGTATGGGTTTTAATGCTTCTTGAATAAGTAGGGACAAAATGTTCCATATTTAATATCAGAGCTTTGACCGGCTAACATCTACCTGAAATCAGCTGGACGTATAAGTGAATTTAAGTACACTTTTATCTGCTCTTTTGCATATAGTACTGTATTTAATTTATTTATTTGTGTTTTTCACTGAATATTAACTCAACTGAAGTTGTGGCTGTCTCTCTACAGAGTACTTGTTAGAATTTCTGTGTAGCCATTGATAGCAGTGGGGGATAGTTTCAGCTCATCACTGGCTTCCTGTCTTAACTTATATAAGTGGTACATTTTGAGCTATCTCTACTTGATATCAGAGCTTTGGCCGGCTAACATCTACCTGAAATCAGCCGGATGTATAAGTGAATTTAAGTACACTTTTATCTGCTCTTTTACATATAGTACTGTATTTAATTTATTTATTTGTGTTTTTCACTGAATATTAACTCAACTGAAGTTGTGGCTGTCTCTCTACATGTTAGAATTTCTGTGTGGTGGGGAGTATAGCTCATCACTCACGCTGACATCCTGTCTTGCCTTATATAAGTGGTACATTTGAGTTATCTTTAGTTATCTCTGCTTTTGGCCGACTAACATCTACCTGAAATCAGCCCGGACATATTATATTGAATTTAAGTACTTTTGACTGCTCTTTTACATCACTGAATATTAACTCAACTGAAGTTGTGGCTGTCTCTCTACAGAGTACTTGTTAGAATTTCTGTGTAGCCATTGATAGCAGTGGGGGGGGTAGTTTCAGCTCATCACTGACATCCTGTCTTGCCTTATATAGGTGGTACATTTTGAGTTATCTCTGCTTAATATCAGAGCTTTGGCCGGCTAACATCTACCTGAAATCAGCCAGAAGTATAAGTGAATTTAAGTACACTTTTATCTGCTCTTTTACATATAGCACTGTATTTAATTTATTTATTTGTGTTTTTCATTGAATATTAACTCAACTGAAGTTGTGGCTGTCTCTCTACAGTTAGTTCCCCACCCACCCTCCCTGTTCTTGTTTTGGTATTAATGTTGGTGGCTTTGAAATTGCCTGCCCCTCTTGTAGATTTGTATTTGGATACTCCTTCTGGGCCCATCTAATTTGCTCACTACCTTCTTTAGCTATGTTAAGAATTTAAGTGGCAACTCGCAGATATGCACTGAACTAGTGCAAAATAGCACACAATATACTGAACCTACTGATATTGCCAACATCCTGGCAGATAGAATCAGTGTAAACTTCACCCCCCTCTCACCTCCAAAAGGGCCCACAACAATACCAGAAAAGTGTAGTGTCCCAAAAATCACAGATGCACCGGTGAAAACAGCCCTTTCAAAAGCCAAAAACACAGCGTCAATGGGACCAGATGGTGTACCAGGCTGCATCTTGCATGAACTACAGAATGAATTTACCCCCCACCTAAACACGCTGTTCAGCCTCAGCCTCTCCACAGGCTACATGCCCATAGAATATCACACAGCAATGGTTATTCATCTCCAGAAAGGAGGGGCACAACTGACCCTGGTAACTATTGCCCCATAAGCCTGACTAGCCTGGTCTACAAGGCTATAGAGCACATCATCATGGAACTCATTAACAAAGACATTGGGAACCTCCTGACCCGACCCAGTTCAGCTTTGTTAAGGGTAGATCATGTCTACTAAACCTGGTTGACTTCTTTAAGACAGTCACCAAGGCCATAGATGAGGGAAAGGTGTTTCACACAGCTTACCTTGACCTCACCAAGGCTTTCATCACCATTCCCCACTTGAGTATTACAGAAAAACCCACTAGCCTGAACATAAACCCCTAGGTCACGAGATGGGTTGCCAACTAGCTTACAGACAGAACTTACACGGTAAGAATAGTGGGCTCCAGGTCCGACTCTAAACCAGTCACAAGTGGTGTTCCACAAGGCTCAGTCCTGGGACCCCTACTGTTCGGCATATACTTCTCAGAAGTACAGGCAAACACAGGAGGACTATGGCTAACCAAGTTCGCCGATGACTGCAAACTGGGAGCCATAATTGACTCTCTGGCTGACATGAACATCCTCCAAAAGGGCCTTACTGAGATGGACACCTGGTGTCAAAGTCATGGCCTCAAGCTAAATGCCAAAAAATGCATAGTCATCCCGTTTGGGAAAAACAAAACACCCACGAATTACCACATAGGTGGCAGCCCCCTTACTATGGAAGGGGTAATAAGAGATATGGGGACCCAGGTAGATAGTAATCTCTCATTTGACAATCATATTGGCAAAGTAGTTAGGAAATCCTTCTATGTGGCCCATCTAATTACTAAAGGGTTCATATCTACAAATAAAGAGGTTATAGTGCCCCTCTGCTCTTCACTCATTAGATCCATCATTTGGGATGTACTTCATAAGACACTTCCAACAGCTGGAAAGACCACAAAAGTACCTCACCAAGAGGATTGCTGGTCTCAAACATATGTCCTATGCAGCCCGACTGAAAAAACTCCGGCTGTACTCAGTGGCATATCGCTTACTCAGAGGTGATCTCTGCCTGACTTACAAAGCCATGTCCAACTCAGAATTGATGGACATGCTCCACCTAAAGAAATCCAAGTCACTGCGAGCCATGCGTTCTAGTGAGCTAAACCTCACCACAATAATAAATAGAACATGCTGGAGGGATAGATTCCTGTTACAGAGACTCCCCATGCTTTGAAACACAACTCCAAATTACATCAGGCAGAGCCCCTCACTAACACTCTTCAAGAGAAACCTTGATGAGTAGATGGGTAACAGAAAATATACCCCTGGGATCACTTTATTGGCTGTGCTTGACAGAGGATCAGTTAATTAATCAATGGGGTGGCGAAAGCCGACACACTCTGGCTAGGCTTGTAAATGCCTTCGGGCAGATAGCCTAGTACCTACCTATGAACCTATTTCAAATTCAGGTTTTAAAAAAGACATTTTTCCCCACTACAAGGATAACCATGGCTTAATGAGAGATTGTTTCCCACCATCCTGCAGTTTAACAAAATGTGTGGGGATTAGCCAAATATTTGTTGGCTAACAAAGGTTAGCCACCGTGGAACATTATGCTAAGGAGTAAGGAGGCCAGTAAGTATGTAACTGAATGGCAGTCATGTTTCCTTTGAAAAAGAAAGGCATGTCTGTATAGGGGAAAAAAAGCATACATTTACAGATTTTATTCTGATGGATTTCTAACCACTTTTCATGGAAGAACACCAAAAACACAAGCAGTAGTGAATATTTGTCTGGATTTTAGAATATTCTTTGCTGTGGCTTTTCTAATATTGAACAAAGGAAGCCTTGTGGATTTATAGGCCACAGTTAGTTAGGACTGAAGTTTTGTGTATTGCTTAAGAGAGAGGTTTGATTTCAACTTGATCCCTGCGGTCTGAAGTGTGGAATGTATGAAATAGTGTGTCAAAGCAATTCTTAAATGAAGGTTTGAGAGAGTAACATATTTTTTACCTTAATGAAATACACAATTAATTCAATCTTCTTTGAATTTACTGTGATATTTATTGTACTGAACCAGTTCCAGACCTTGCACAACTGTTTTTAAAGAGTTCTGAATGGAAAATATTTTCTTGACCACAAACCAGAAGTACAATGTCATTTGAGTAAATTTTGCATTCATACATGGAAGGTCAACAGAGATATTTCTAAAGAATAAAGATGAAAGGGACCAGTACAGATCTCCATGGAATTTCAGTCTATAGACTGTCACACTTTGGACATATTTTATTATACTTAATTTCAGTATTCTTCTTGGTGGTAATTTGTAGACCAGACTAGGGTTTTCTACTGAACGGAATCTTCTATAAGGTATACAA
>NC_056738.1:543304331-543495922 GCF_019279795.1 Protopterus annectens | reverse complement strand
GTGCAAACCAGGATAGCTGGTTAAAAAATAACACAGAACATTGTTTCTAGAGACAGTCTAAGAAAACAGTAACTCACAGTTCTGTTATTTGAGGAAATGCAGAAAAAGCTTCCTGGTTTACTATATTTAGCTTGCATCGTGTTATGGAGACAGAAAGTGCTATGTAGTAACAAAAATGACTGAAAAATAAAAGTATGTCATTATGTCAGTTTTGAGCCAGGCCATTCAAAGGATACAACAAATTACAAAATAGTACAAAAAGCTTACAGCAATACTGAGGTCCCTGCACTCCACACAAAGTCAGGTCATGATGTTTTTGTTTCTGGGTTGTCAGTACTGTTACTTTTTTATTTAATTTATTTGTTAACTGGGTATGTTCACTAGACTATCCCTTTTCTGGACATGATTAAGGAACACTGCCTGGGCAAGTGACTTGCTCAGTGTCACACAGTTTGCAAGTAGAAGTTACTTTGTCTGTCACTCATTATCTTAGGAAGGTGTATATTGATTTCCTGTCTCTTGTCGAATATATTTGGGCACATTGGTTAACTACATTGGTTAAGTCATTCCCTGTCATGTACTTCAAACAGCTTTTGTTTCATGGGATCATTTATCTTCATATAATTTCTGTTTTATTCTTTCAATAGAGACTCATTTTTCTGCATGTTACCGTGCTGCTCCTGAATTAACTTATTTTTGCACTTTATGACAACAAGATACAATTTTTACTGACCTATTCTTTTTTCTAACATATTACATAAAACCTGGTGCAACTCTTCTTTTTGCTTAGACTTTTTATTTATGAGTTCACTTGTACATATGATTGTGTAATGACTGTCATTATTAATTATATCATACCTATGTAATGAACTCTTTAAAGAGATTAAGGTGGGATATTCAAGTAATGTTACCTTAACATACAGATTTTGTGAAGTCATTGATCTTTTACAGTATTTTGTAATCTACATTAGCCTTCGTCTAGTTGTTGTATTCTGTTTAATAATTTGTAAAAACTATAAGGAAAACCTAGCCAAGCTAGAGTTTTCACTGTTTGATACCTTAAACCTCCTGTAATAGAGGCCCATGGGATATATGCAAATGACCCCCTAAGAACACCAAGTGTTTCAGCTATATGACTTCTGAATGTCTATGACTTTTTCCTTTTTCCTTTTTAAGTCTTTACGGGCAGATTCAGGCCAGTTAAAGCTAAACACCACTAGCTGCGAACATGCACATTTTCGCCTTCTGTCTTCTTCAGCACAGCATAAGTGGACTGTTTTGCTATAGAAACATGTGGTCTTTAAACCCAGCTGATGCCCATGATCATTAAGGTAGGCAATTTATGCAACCACGCAACCACTGTCTAAATCCCAGGGTAAGCCACTAATAAGTAATAATTGCATCACAAATAAATTAATGCAGGGTAGATGATATTTTTGATGTGAGAACTACTTACACTGATAATTAATTCTTCTGGAGCTGTATATTAATAATTATTCTGGGGGCCAAGTAGAGGTCCTATGAAAAATTTAGGTTGCTAAAACAAAAGGGAAACATAAGAAAATGCTGAAATTTATATGAATGAATAGTCATAATAGTCATAACAATGAATGTACATCAGTTAATAAAGATATTGCCAGGGGAAATAAGAGACATGGCATCTATATCACATAATCGAAGTCTTAAAACATCGAATCTGATATGGACGAGACCATATCATCGATGTTTTAAAACTTCAAATATATAAAAAATAAATAAATAACTTACCTAAATGTTTCAAGCAGGGGGGCAAGCTCCCCTGCACCCCCACACCCCCTGCTACTTAAATATACCAACTCCGAGATCGCATTACAGTGCAGTAAAGGGAAATCTTCCTTACAGAGATTTCCATTAAAACATTCAGTGTTTCAAAACTTTGATGATATGGTGCCAACCATATCAGTTTCAAAGCTTTGAAACTTCAACAAATCAATATAGACCCGAGACATGAAAGGTAAACTGTAAGTTTTAATTCTAAAATTAATTACTACTTACTGTTGCTGGAAGATATTTTGATTGTAACCCCCTAATCATTATACAAAACACCAGAGGTAAAATAATTAATTTTAATTCTAATTCTAATTAGAAGAAAGAATCACAAAGGAAAATGCATGGCTTATTTACCATTACTGCCTTTTATTTTACATGGAGCCCTTTGGCCATTCATTCTTCTTGGAGTACGGTGGTATTGGTCTGCTTGCCTTCTTGGGGATATGCCACTGATCACTCATCACTCTTGGGGTGCAAATTAAGTTACTATCTGTGAGTCTTTAGGTTTACTACTACTGGTTATTCGTGCCTCTTGTCCAAGGTCTGGCACAGAACATCTATCTTAGTTTAGGTACTATATTTGCCATGCAGTACTGTGCCAAAATCCATCTGACCTTCAGTAGGCTGTAGCCAGATACTTCATTAGTGTATCATCACAACACCACATTGACAGTGCATGTCAGGGTCTGGCACTGCCATGTGTCATGTCTAATGTTACATGAACATGCATGCTGTCCAGTCGTTAAAGCTTCTTGCTGGCTTCTTATTACATGCCTGAATTGCTAGTTCTGTAATTTCCCCCAAACATTAGTCTTTGGTATGTCTAGATGTAATTTAGGAAAAATAATGCTAGCACTGTATTAGTGGCTCCTTACCACTTTAACATACAAAAAAGAAATAAGATCTGCATTGCACTGAGCATTTGTTTTAAACCTTGTCCTTATCAATGAACCAGTCTTTTCACTGAAACTTTCTTGTAAACGTTGCCCTTATAATAGTCTATAACTTTGCTAATCCAATATGGATAGGCATCCATTTCCTGACCATTGCCTCCTAGGGGTAGCACTGCACTTTTGAACCATGGCATCCAAGATAGCTTCTGATTGAATCCTCAGTGTGCTTTAAGTGCCTGGGCAATTTATAAAGCTTATGGTAAATTATTTCATTTTCAGTTTCCAATGGCTTTTCATATTCAGTATTCACTAGTTTGTTGCATAGGTTCTTAAGGCTGTGCTCTACTTCAGGCTTCTTTTCAATGTGCTGTTTCATCTCATTGGAGGATGGAGGGAAATCATTGTGTCTCATTCCAAATGTAAGATCATTTTTCTGCTTGGCATGTTAGGTTTTATGTTACTTAATTATGACTTCAATAAAGTATTTTCAGTAAAGTTATTACTTTTTAGCCATTTGCAGTGAGTAGGTGAAAGTAATGTTACTTTACAAGTTTTCATGCAATCAATATTCCCATCCTTTTAGTGTATGTTTCAAAGCAGCAATGTTGTTACTTTGAACAGGCCTGTCTTTATTCTTCTCACTGGGGAATATTCTTTACCAGAACTATACAAACAACATAAAACTTCATCCTAGCTGACATCTGGAACAGTATAAATTCCTTCAAGAAAAAGCTACATGCATTCTTTACCCACTCTGCACTATGCAGCCAATGCAGAGATCTTGCGTGATGTTCTCTTTTTATCTCTTTTCTTTAATTATGCAGTGCAATTCGGCACTGGTCACCAACCTTTATTTCAGTACTTCATTGCTCATGCATCACTGTGTCAAACTGCAATTGTCCTTCATCATCCTATAGCTAGACACTTCATCAGTGTACCATTGTCACATGCCATCTCTCACATCAACTCGGCATACCAGGGGCCACTGTAGTTTAGGCAGTATGGCATTTGTCGATAATACAGTGACATGAAAATGTTTAATGTCCAGTAGCTAAAGCTCCAACGTGGCTTCTCATTATGTACCTTAACTGCTTGTTCTGTAATTATTTCCAAACATTAGGCTTCGGTGGTATGATTTGGGAACAACATTGCTAGCATTGTATTAGTGGTTCCATGGTATTTCAATATACAAAAAGGAAATCATTTCTGTGCTGCAATGAATATTTTTTGTAAACCTTGCCTTAACACTAAAATGTTTTTTTTTCCACTGAACTTTTTTTTTACAAACATTGCCCTTTAATCTGAAACATTTTTTTAATGGTATCTAGTTCCATTCAAAAGACCTCTTTTTACTTGAAAGATGTATATATGACAGTTATAAGCAACGTCTACAAATAACCCCACAAAACTGATATGGTTATTCAGGCAGGAAAAAAGACTAAATATCCCAAGGGTACACACATGCTTGTAGCAGTGAACTTTTTGGACCAATGCTCATAGCATCTGGGATAGTTCATGATTAAATTCTTAGTTTGCTTGCCAGTATCTGAGAACCTTATGAATCTCAATGTAAACAACTTAATTTTCAGTCCCCAGCAGCCATTTTAAGTTCAGCATTCATTGGTTTGCTGCATAATGTCTTCTTAGAACAGAGTTCTTCTTCAAACAGCTATTAAAAAGTCTCTTCTACTTGCTACTTTAAATTTCAAGATACTTAAATCTGACCACAGCAAACTCTCTGCAGTAAACCTAAAGAGATCACTTGTTATTTGATTGACTATGAATCCAGTTTTTTATTCACACATTTTTGCTACTGTTTGTCATGAAACTACCAGCATATTTCTACTTAAGTCTGAAATCAAATACTAAAACCTGTGCATAGTAGCAACCATGTGGGCGAAAGGTAAAGAATGCTATATAAATAAGTCTATCTACATACATTTTTCTACATACCTACTTTACATTTTATAGTTGTTACATATGTGACATTGCTCAGCCTAAGTTACTTTCCATAATTTCCATTTGCTAATCAATGCTTTACTTTTACTCTTGTCCTTATCTTTCATTTCAAGATCTCCCTTCATTCATTATTTTAACTCCTTTATACCAGGCATTTCATTATTTCCATTTTATTGTGATCCGTTTTGCTACAATTACTGATACTAACAACAGAGCTTTCACATTTTTATGTCAGTCCAGCTGGACAAAAGTAATTCTTTAGTGAAGCACCCAACTGAGCCTGCTATTTCTCCCACCAACTTACAATGAAAATGTTTTGGCATACTGTATGAAGAACTACCAAATCTTGGCAGCAGGTGTCAGCCTCATCTGCATGCCAGTTCATGTAACTGAATAACTATCCCAGTGGAATCAAAGGTATGCGCAGATTTAGATATAATAGTTACAGGAATCTTTCAGTGACTGAAAGAGGACACAGTGGGGTAGCTCAGGCATCTGCCTCAAGAATACTGTATCAGTTTCTTAATGCCATGCTATTACATGTGGACAAGAATATGCGAGAGACCATGTGGGACTTCTATGATATAGCCTGCTTCCCAGAGGTACTGGGAGCCGTAGACAGCACACACATTGAAAGAAAAGCCCTACCTGGGTATTGCTCCATTAACTGTCAGGTGGTCTGTAATGCACAGGATATAATCTACAATGTGTGTGCAGGCCACCCAGGCACTTATCAGACAGGATATCATCTACAATGTGTATGTGCAGGCCACCCAGGTACTTATCACACATGATATCATCTACGATGTGTGTGCAGGCCACCCAGACACTTATCACACAAGATATCATCTACAATGTGTGTGCAGGCCACTCTGACACTTATCACACAGGATATCATCTACATTGTGTGTGCAGGACACTCAGGCACTTATCACACAAGATATCATCTACAATGTATGTACAGGCCACCCAGTCACTTATCACACAGGATATAATCTACAATGTGTGCACAGGACGTCCAGGCACTTATCACACAGGATATCATCTACAATGTGTGTGCAGGACACTCAGGCACTTATCACACAGGATATCATCTACAATGTGTGTGCAGGACACTCAGGCACTTATCACACAGGATATCATCTACAATGTGTGTGCAGGACACTCAGGCACTTATCACACAGGATATCATCTACAATGTGTTTGCAGGCCACCCAGACACTTATCACAACTCCCACATATGGCACACATGTGACCTTTATCAACAGTTTTCAAGGATGTGTCTTCTCTCAGGAGCATCTTATTGTTGATGCTGGATATGCCCTGGAATCCTGGCCAATGATACTTATCAGAAATCCACAAAATGAAGCAGACCAGGGATACAACTATGCACCATCACAAACAAAGAACTTTGTGGAGCATGTGTTGGGCTGCTTCAGACATGCTTCCACTGTTTTGATTCACCCAGTGATGCCGTGCAGTGTGATTCTGGCAAATATGCAAAACTATTTTTAGTATGTGTGATATTACATAATATCATCATCTTTAGGAGGCAATTACAGCATGGAGAGCAGTCACAGAGGCAGCATAATGTGTGTGTGCGTGTGTGTGTGTGTGTGTGTGTGTGTGTGTGTGTGTGTGTGTGTGTGTGTGTGTGTGTGTGTGTGTGTGTGTGTGTGTGTGTGTGTGTGTGTGTGTGTGTGGGGGGTCTATGTAAAAACATTTATGAAGAGCCAGTGTCACTGGATGTTTGCATGTGTGAAGTACTGGGGCCTACATCCTCAGTAGTAGTTGCAGCATGGCAGCTCAAGCTATTGGACAGATCCAATGTATTCACAGCAGAAATTTGAGCATTCCCTATACCCACCCATGAGAGCTGCCTCCACCAGTCTTTGCACTGGTCATAAAACAACCCTGGCTAGATGTCAAACTGCTGCATGACAGTGAATGACATCCATTCCCAGCAGGGCCGGTGCTAGCATTTTGAGGGCCCCAGTGAATGTCAAGTTGGGGCCCCCTAGGCACCTCCAGTCTAAGTATCACCCTATCACTGCCACCTATCCTAAGCAACCTGTTAATTCGTGCTGCAGACTTTCAGAAGTAGTACGCACAGACTGAATTGTAGCTACAGTGTTCTTACATTACAACAGGCCTATGTACCAAACTATGGTGGCTCGTCTCAGAGAGACATTCAGAGTTACTGGCATTTAGTTACAACAATGATACATTACAACAACTCTATGTACAGAGCTGAACTTAGGTGAAATGTCACCCTAGGCAATGCCTACTGTTTTAGCCTGCCACCCCACCCCCACACATATCCTCCAGTGCTCCTTTCTGTCCTTCCCCCAAATCTTGGGCTCCCCATACCATGCACATTAATGTTTTTCTGCCTTTTCTCACATTTTGCCATACTCTTTGGCTTTTGCAAGAAGCCCTAATTTTCTGTATTCTCAGAAGTGCATTTTAAAATTTTCTTTCTTTTTACATAATCTTTCCATTTTCATCCAGTGTTGGCCTGAACAGCAATTATGAATAAGGAAAGTAACTCAATGTTGCTGTTCAGTTTTATTTTTCCTTGCATCATTTCAACACATCTTTCCTGACCAACTCAATTAAGCTAGTGCCCCAGAAGCATTGGGGATACATTTTAGAGCATTTTCCCAACCTTTTAATCCAATGGTGACCTGAACAAAAATCACAAGTAAGAAAAGAATTTCAGTGTTATTTTTTTCTCTTTCAAGGAAGACATAAGTTATGCCCAAGGCTTAATGTTCAAGGCTGACAAAATAGTATCTCACAATTATTTAACAAGGCAATTATTGTGAGAATGCACAGGTCCTATCTGGGAATATGCCTGCCTCCCCAACCCCCCCCCCAAAAAAAAGAGAGTCACTGCCTGTGTATCCCTCTGGGGTTAGAGTGGGATGAAAGTAGAGTTCAAATTGCCACAGTCATGTATTTTAAGTGACTGCTGACCTACATAGACATAGCATGCTTCATCACTCAACTCCCAAACCCTCAAATGAAGACACCTGTATACATGTCTGATGTGTGATTGGGAGGAAAGTGAACAAAAATAATGATTATAGTCATGATTTCTATTTTGCTATTCCAGCACAGCACATTGCCCCAGACAAGCTATAGTAACCTTCTTTATACACCTCTGATGTCTGTATGAAAAGTAAAGGAAACAGTGACAACACTGTCGCCAGCCCAAACATAAGCTATGTTGACCTCCTGTGCTCATCTCTAAGGTTTTACTGTGATTCAAATTAAAGTAATAGCTGCACAATCTTCAGCGGGTCTACTCCACGTTGTCGTAAGCTGACAATATCGAGTCTGATATTGTCGGCACGACAATTTCGAAAGTGAAGAACATCATGCAACTAAACGGAAATCTCTGTAAGGGGAGATTTCCATTTACCTCAATGTAGTGTGGTCTCGGAGTTGGTATATTTAAGTAGGGGGGTGTGGGGATGCAGGTTGGCTTGCCCTCCTGCCTATGCCATTTTTTTTTTTATGTTATTCGATGTTTTACTTGATCAGTCAATAAAGTTCGACCTTTATTGATTTGATTAAGTAAACTTTCGATAATGTGATATAGACACTCTTCGGCATCCCCTTCCCACAGACATAACCTATAGCAGCTTTCTGTACACACACATCTGAACAGGTCTGGTTTTAGAATGGGTGAGAAAGAGTGCAGAGGCCATTATCAGCTTTATTCTAACATGGTCATGTCACAGCCCTGTTCAGATTAAAGAGTGTAATCAGAAAATTAATACATTTTTTTCCTCCTCATTTTTCCCCAACCAGCAACAGCTTTTGTGGGGCCCCCATACAGTCAAGGATGATTATCCATTTATACAGACTAAGGAGTGGAGGCCACCACACTCACAGAAGATCTAAGTGTCTGAATGTTCTGTGATATATTATAGGCCTTATTTTTGAAATACAATTATTGCTAGCTGCCTTTTTTACTGATAACCAGAAGAATAATGTATGTGTCTTGGCATTATTGGGAGTGTGCACACATAAAAATTAGTGATATTTTTAAACGCACACACAAATATATAAGCCGTAGCAATAATAGTTTTGTACTTATTTCAATAAATAGCAATACATTGTGCAACACTGGTAGTGCCATACCAGATCAGTGACTGCAGTCGTCAAACAGCAGCAGGGGAATTTCACTTTTATTTATCTCACTGAGGAGTATTACATACCTGTCACTGTCCCTCACTTCACAGACCTTCCCTGATTTTGCGTCATAATTTTGCTTTTTCCTTCATAAAAAGTTTGATTTGCTGGTAAATCATTCAGGATTATAGACAGTCAATAAATCCAAACATCAGAGTTTTATATGTATTGTCCAAAAATGCATGTTGATGCAAAAGGTGTTATTCTATTAACTTTTTCAGTGAATTACAGCAATATTTAGAACATGTTCCTGATTTTGGCAAATGCATAGAATTCTTCAGCAAAGAAGATGAGAGTTATGGAATCTGGTGTTCTGCCAGTATTTATAAAACTCCCTGAAAGAGAAACCCATCCCTGAAGACTGGGAGCATCAGCTCCTCTTATAATCCAAGGTGTGTGCTCAGATCAGTCACTCTGAGCTGCTGAGCACTCTAGTGCTTTCCTCCTTCATGTTTATTATCAGCTTTATCCCAACAGGGTCACATCACGGCCCTGTTCAGGTTAAAGAGCATAATCAGGAAATCGGTACATTTTTTCACCTCATTTTTCTACAACCAGCAGCAGCTTTTGTGAGGATGATTGAGGGCTCCCACCTGCAGCCACAGGTATTGCAGGTACCTAAAGCTATGTTGTTAGTTTTACTGGACAGAATGGTCACCAGCAGGTTTTAACTAAACACTATGTCAGTGGTAAAATATTTACTGGAATTGTGAAGCTTGTTACTTGATAAAATGCTGTTACTATAACCTAAGATGTCTTTGTATTTTAAGGGAGATATAAATAAGAGTTATTATTACCTATCTGGTTTATTAAGCATACAATATTGTTGTACTAGTTTTTGTAGGTTTGACAAACATGTTAAAAATATCAAGATAAGACAACTTGCTGTAGTTGGGGGCCTCCCAGTAACAGGGAGCCCCCAGCAACCACAGGGTTCACTGGTGCGTAAAGCCAGCTATGATTACCAGACATGTCACTCAGTAGGCCTAGTCAGCAGTATTTTGTCCACTGAGATGTCAACCATAGAGACTGAGGGCTGAACTAGCACCTCATTCTCTGCCTTAGAGAGTTTTGATTTATGCCTGTCTTTCTTAGCAGAGGCAGTGTTCTTTTGTTTGTTATCATTTTTTTTCATTGCTGTGTGGGCATGGGAAACACTGGTATTAGCATGGTGACTGTAACTGCCCCAGGCAATGCCTTACCAATATGTGTTGTATTCATGTTTGTATTCCATGCTTCTTGTATGTTTGATATGCCTGACAGTCATATTTGTCTATCCAGTCTGTTTCGCTAATGTCAAGCCTATAGCATTACTGAAAGATGTCACACACACTCTGAGCGCCGTTAAATTCCAATCAATAAGTTGGCATGACTGTTTCCTCTCTTTGTTAAAAAGGCTTTTACACATGTGGTATACTTAGAGTTTATACACTAGGCAAATAGTTTGACACAAAATGCTACCTAAAGGCCAGCCTCAATATCTTCACATGTGTCCTGAGTACTTGCTAGGTGGAGGGATGTTTCCCATTAGGCTTAAAATTCTTCGGTACTACCATTGCCTTAGTCTTGCACTACCATCCTCACTCCACCAATTCATTAATCCATAGAAGTAATGCCAGTGTTACTTCATTATGTAGTTAACTAACACAGCAACTAATGGTAGCTGTACTTAAAAAAAGTAGAGACCAAAAAATAGCATTTATGTAATCGAAGCTGTGATCTAGCATCTCCAGAAAAGGCACCTGTTTCAGGTTTATGTGTTGTTGCTCTACACATTCTTCTGTAATGCAGTGAATATCACTGCCTTCCTTCATGCTTATATCTCACAAATTCAGGTGTCTGAATGCAGCAATTATGCTTAATGATTATGATTAAGGACAAATTCAACTGTAATTCTGAGAAGGTAGTTTATTGTGCCCTCTGTGAGTTTTGCCCATGTTTTTACATTGGCAAAACAGAGTGGAAACTTAAAAGTAGAGTAGGGGAACACCTTTGAAACATTAGAGACCACTGTGTAGTCAATGCTCTGGTAAAACACATTAATTAATACATTGACCACAAATTCAAGTTTGTTGTGTTGGACACAATATCTCCTTCATTAAGAGGAGGAGCCTGGCCTTGCCTGTTAGAAAAAGGCAAATTATTTTGGCAGATCAGGTTAGATTCCACACACTGGCCAGGCTTAAACGATGACATATCTATATCATCCCTTTGTTCTCAAGTGTGGATGTCCATTGCTTTATAACAATTCACGTGACTATGAACCTAGAATTAACTTAGAATACATGCATACACAAGTTTACATCTAAACTCACTGACCTGAACACAATGCATTTAGTGCAGTTTTATTTTATTTATTTTTTTTTATTTTCAGTCTTGCACATTTCAGTATGATGACATACTTTTGAGATGTGAAAGTATATTAGTTAGAATCGAATGGGTATGATAAATGTTGATACATTTTTTAATTTGAAGTCTTTTTTTACATAGGAACTTGTATGTTATGAGTGCTTAACTTCATGCCCTTTGAAGCACCAGTATAATCATACGTATATATTTATGAAATGTTTAATATGTTCTAATATGCCTTTGTAATATGTTTTTAAACACTACACTAGCAATTCAAGTTTACACTGTGTAATAACATGTAACATTTTTTACATTTGGTATCCAGGACCATAGCCTTTGGTTAAATGCATAATTTCTCTTTAAGTTTGCAAAGAGGAAATGATGTAATATGTCTTGCTTTATTTAAATGCAGTTTTAGCTCTTCTTAGCTTGTCTGATGAAGTTCCTGTATTGTTTTAAACTTGGGACAAAAGCGCTTACAAGCTTTCACTACTGTTTTGAATAAAAGGTTTGCCTGCAACTGGTGGGAGCCGTCTTTTTGGATTTACTGTTATTGTTATTGCAGACCCTGCTACAACCATGAGCGACATATTTAATGAGCTCTCCTTCTCACACTGATTTCCTTCACTGGTAGTTGTTAATAAACTCCAGGCCTTGTTGCCAACACAAGGCAAATGGCAGCTCTATGGCTGTGTCCACAACTATAGGGTTAATGAATCAGAAAGCGTGTGTGTGTGTGTGTGTGTGTGTGTGTGTGTGTGTGTGTGTGTGTGTGTGTGTGTGTGTGTGTGTGTAACAAGTGAATGTGTAATAGTGGACACTTGAATGGCAAATTGTAAACACTGGTACGTAAAATAAGTTATGGCAAAATGAAAGTAATGAATGATAATAATATGGGAAGATGTGTCTGACATACTTGTAAAAAAATACATATGCACGTCTTTTCACTTTTTATTAAAAATAGCTAATAAACATTGTTGAGTTTAAAAAAAAAGTTGATACCACAGATAAATATCTGCAGTTGGGTTCTATCTGAGATACTATTAATTTCATATAATGAACAATGACTGCAAGGTTTTGTTTTGTCCTTCAGTTGTTCAGTAAACTGTTTCCTACAGCTTCTGTTTGCCTTGTTGTAGGCTGAAAGACAGACATCTTCAAATAACTTCATCTTCTCTGGAAAGATTTCAGAAACCACAGCTAACATGCACTTTTTTTAGAAACTTAAAATCAATATAAGTTCATAATTTCACAGTCATCTCAGCAGCTCCACAACCTGTACAAATTCTTACGTCATTTCAAGTACATGGTTTCTGGAATATACTTTGTTGGCCACACAAAAAAACAGTTTCAAAGATTTAACTTTGTAATTTCTCACCACATCAATAGGCAGCTGTACTTACCCTTATGTTTTGTTTCATAATGATGTCTCAAATTATAGTCCTTGAAACCAGCAACATGTTCCTGACAAATTAGATAAACCTGGCAACAACAGACTTCAGTAAACAAATAATCTGCTAAACATCTCTCATTACAAACTCAGCTTGTATCACAGAAATTTATTTTGGGATGAAGTTGTAATACTAAGGGTATCTCTGCTGATTGGAAATTATAATATAAAAATGTGACATTATTATTATTCATTCAGAATGAATAAAAGTAATGTCATTTAATGCAATATTTAACCAGTGCTCCAATTTTTCTTCATAGTCTATGATTCAAAAGATGAATATCACCAGCAGCCAAAGCTGGAAAAATGTACTACTTACTGTTTTAGGTGTGATATTTGGGATTACATGATGCACTTAGAGTTATAATGTCTGCTTTTAGACTTAACATTGCAATCGACAATTATTGATGCAAATATTAATTTGTCATTCTGTAACTAAAGTTATTCTTTCTAAAGCACATGAGAGGATTGAAGTCAGTAAATAATGGCACACATTTGAGGTTCAGGCTTCTTATCCTTCAGAAAATACATGTTCATGCAAAACCTGTTATTCTAGCAACTTTCTAAGTTTATAGGAACAATACTTAAAATCTGTCCCTATTGTTAGACCTTTGTCCCCCCATTATTTTTGTCTCTGTCCATACTTCTTGTGCTAAGAGGATGAGAGGTATGTCTTATAAACTGCAAAGTTTCTTAACCAAGGAATGGTTTGAGATAGATGCCCCAGAATAAAATCCCCTCAAGTTTGTGCAACTGGGGATTAATGCATCTCTAAGCACATTATTTTGTTGTAATTCAAAGACTTCCATTTGAAGATATTTCAACTGTTACTGTATATTGAAAAAGTTGAATTGCCATTAATCTGAAAAGAAAGTTCATGAAATTCATTATGAAACAACTCAGCAACCTCCAAAAATGTTGGTAATGCTTCATCAGTAGCTGTTTGAATGTCGGTACCATTGGTAGGCAAATGGGACATTTTTTTCTGTAATATTTTATAAGTAAAAGGTTTGATACCTGAAAATGCATCAAACCACAACTTTCCTTTCCTTTGATATCCTGGGTTCATTTATTTGAGGAAGTATAGTATATCTGCCATAAAATCAAATTAAAAAATCCACTGATTCACCTTACTGCATACCTGTCATCTCTCTTGCATTTGTTACAAAATACTGAGGTTTCCATTGATATGAGTGCCATGAAATTCTGACTGGTCCCTTTAAATTACATCTTTTTTATTTTTGCAGTTTGACCCATGCTTTCCAGCAACTGCATCAGTCACCTTCAGCCACTGCCATCATCATCCTCAGAGCCCTGACCACCTGACTATATTGCAAGCCAGGCTGGGAGCAGGGAGAGCCTGGGTAAAAAAAAAACTGAAGAAGAGACAGTGACATGTTTTTTTTCTTTCTTTCTTGATTGCAGGACAGTTGTATGGCACAAGAGGCAAGCAACCCATTAAAGTACATTTTTTCTTATGTTAAAATTAGTGGTTACTTTGTTATCACCCACATGACTGCATCATGGATACACAGTGCTTGGTGCTTGAATGTTACATCAAGTTATAGAAATGAGTTCAAAATTTGAAAATGTTTTCTGTGTTGCAATACAGTTTCTAAGGGACAGAGGCACAGCAGTTACATTTAAACAAAGTAAAGAGTGCAATATCTTTATTTTTTTTCTTTGTTCTCTGAGTTTTAAAGTGGTGTGCAGGCATATCATTTTAGTAACTGTGTCCCCATATATTGTGTGTGTGCATGTGCGTGTGTGCGTGTGTGTGTGTGTGTGTGTGTGTGTGTGTGTGTGTGTGTGTGTGTGTGTGTGTGTGTGTGTGTGTGTGTGTGTAAGTGTGTGTGTGTGCTTGCATGTGCATGTGTGAGTGTGTGTATGTGTGTATATGTAGTCTGTATGTGTCTGTGCCTGTCTGTGTGTGAGTACTGTGTTTGAATAAGGCAATCAGATAGAAGTTTCTTGCATATTTACTGCTGCTTAAACTATATAGAAAGGCAAATCCCAGCTGGAAGCATATTTACACATATACGTCAGTATCTGCATGCACAATAAACATATTCTGACAATAAGTGTTTACTTCATCATAAATGTTATTAAAAACCATTTTAATACACGATTAATTAAGCAGTTGACAGAAAAAAGTAATTTTTTATTCATCCCAGAAACTTAAACTGAAGAGAAAGACCTAGGCCAGGATTCACGAAGGCTAGCACGGACTCTAAGAGTAGTGTAAGACTCCATGCAGACTTTGCGATCCAGGAACAGCCCTAAATCCCATGTAAGAGACCAGCTAAAACATCTCTTACATGGAGTGGGCGTGGATATGCTAATCACCTCACTTGCAGCCGAAAGGCATGCAAATGAGGTAGATTAGCAATCCAGGAAGCCAAAGCAGCCCTTGTAAGAGCCGTTTTAGCTGCAGAAATGTACTCAGTTGACAACTGATGCGTTTCTGCCTAAAACACAATGGAGCCATGTCAGCTCCAAATAAAGGGTGCATATGTGTCAGGCAGCATGACAATGGCCAAATATGTGGCCAATGGCAAGGTACCCCGATGCAAATATAAGAAATAAATATTTTTTTTTTTCGGTGATCGCCGATGTTTAAATGCAGTGCAGCCCCACGCAAACGGGCTGCGCTGTATAAAACATAAAAATGAAGGTTATAAACCCACAAATGTGGATTTTATGCAATACATGGATTTACAATGCAGGGACAAGCAGACCAAAAACAACTTATAGCCACCCGTTTGAGTGGTTTGCTAAGGGGAAGCTGAGTCTAAGACATGTAACTAAGCATTAGTAGGCAATCTGATGTAAATGAGTGTTAGGATACTGAATTCCACTGTCACATAGCAAATGAGCACATTTTGAGTAGTGTAAAGAGATACAAGGGGGAGGAATAAGAGTAGGAGATTGGTGACATCACAGGGGAATGGTAGAAAGAAATGCAGTTCATTGGAGGTCAGTGTTACATGGCAGATGTCAGACACATATCATGGAAAGAGGAGTGCCACAAGATAAGCATGGGAAAGTCAAGAAATGGAAGGTGTACACTGTTGCTTACACCAAAGTTTCTTGCTGGTGATACATCTTGCGTGTGGCTACGACCATGGACGTGCAGATGTAGGGCGGTGTGATTTAAGGCAGTATGCCCACGGATGCTCCCACGAGAACCCCTGGACATCTGTCTGTGTGGTACCATCTCAGGGCCATGCCCATGGCTGCTGTGTGGGGAAGCATGTGCCACAGATACCACATTACCCTGGTCAATGCCCACTGTATCCTGTCCATCACCTAGGGACATTGGTGACAAAGGATGTATTGGCATTATGACTGTGTGCATTGATGGGGCTGACAGCTGTAAACTGTCAACTGGCTGACCAATGATGGACCCTGGCACACCTTCCTGTGCCATTACACAGATGTCGCCATTATCAGTACCCGTGGCACCTGATTCAGGTTCCCTGCTGCATGACACCAGAGCAGCACCAGAACCTGTGGGAGGGAAACAGGAAACACAGTTTACAATGTCTACACAATGTTACCAGTGATGCACACATGCACACATGCACACATGCACAGGTGCACACATGCACACGTGCACACAAGCACACATGCACACATGCACACATGCACGCGTGCACACATGCACACATGCACACATGCACAGGTGCACACATGCACATGTGTACAGGTGTACACATGCACACAGTTGCACACTTGCACACAGTTGCGCACTTGCACACTACTCATTATGCGAAATATCAACACACAGACACAGACACACCTGCATGCATACACAGAGCACTACTGATTGAGCCTAATATTACTATTACTATCAAGACTATTAAAGGTATTGTTAATACACACTCACCAGCATGGATAGGCTGCATTGCTGTTACACTGGAGGGACCTGCAGAAGTGAGGAAATTAATGTCAGTGGGCACAACTGTGCCATTGTTACTGAGTATGATACAGGTCAGTAGTATAACAATTGCCTTTCACAGGTCAGCTACTGATATTGAGAATATCACACTTGCACATTAAATACTATGATGACAGCTACAAACCAAGGACACACCTCACACATGCATTAACTACCAGTGTACACAACAGTCAACTATACATATGGCATATTACCTGCACGCTCGTAGTCATGTGCTGTGTGGCTCCAGCCTCCATCATAATGCAGGTCTGCTGCTGTTGTTGTTGTTGGTGGGCTGGAGCCACAACACTTAGGAGTAGTCCCTCCAGTCTGGTGAGTGGAGGATGTGTAGCCACCCCACCACCTGTGGCAACCAGTTGCCTGTGGATATCCGACGCACGCTGATGGACATTTCTGATTAAATCACTGCAGTGATGTCGTACCTGCTCATATGTCCTATTATGCGTGCCTATGTCATTTACCTGATGGACCAGGTCTTGCCACAGTGCAGCCCTCTCCTGCTGATTCTGGCTGGTGCGGGAAAAGAGTATTGCAAAATCCCGCACCAGGCTCTGGTGTATTTCCTCATCCTCGGCTGCAGAGTATGCTGGATTGCGCTGGTGAGCCATGGTCCTGAAAAAGGAAATAAAATGATATCAGCAAAATATGTCAGCAGAATTTGGCACACATACTACACATGCTACTCGACTGTTGTGATACAACATATCTCCCATATATAGCATCTGTCTGTCTATTGGTGGATACACATGTAAATGGCCAGGTATCAGTGCTCAGCCAACAACTGTGCAACAGTACCTGGCACACTCCATACGACATACTACCAAACCCTAGCAGTCAGCACACTGATTCAGGTCCAAAGCACCTCCTCACTCTGGGGGTTTGTATCGAGGTACTATATGGGGTACATCATCAACTACTGTGATCTGACCACAAACTAATCACCCTGGATATACATATCCCATCTCCACCACCAGCACAAACGACTACAGTGAAAAACATTTCAAACGCAAACTTTACACTTCTTAAGACTGAGATGGTGTCCTTTAAGCCCACTGGGCCAGTGGAAGCCACAACCCACAATGCTGACTCCTTCACAAATGATTTCTACGGACATCTCCGAGAATGCATGGATCATGCAATCCCATATAAGACCAAGACACTCTCCACAAAGGGAAAGCATCCCGTCTGGTGGACCCCAGCCATAAACAGATTGTATAACAAAAGATGGAAGCTACTGCAAGACAGAGCATAATTCCATAAAGGGAAGGCATGTCTGATCAGCACTAGTAAAGAGCTATGTTCTCTCATACAAACATCCATGGGCAACTTTGAGAGGGAAATCACCGAGGACACTACAGATAACCACAAGGCCTTCTTCAGTTATGTTAGAAACCTGGTCAGAAACCCTCCAATATGTTCATAGTTAGTACACAACAACAAATAATTCACTGAACCCACAGATACTGGCAACATTGTGGCAGACAGGTTCAGTGCAATTTTCCCCCCTCCCTCTCCCCCAAACGAAGACATACTTATCACAGCTGAATGTAACCTCCCTATCATCACAGATGTCCAGATGAGAGCCGCCCTCAGAAAAGCAAAAAACACAGCATTAATGGGACCTGATGGTATCCCCGGTTGCATGCTACATGAACTCCAAGAGGAGCTAAACCCACATATAGAAGTGCTATGTAACACTAGCCTGACTACATGATATGTACCTATACACTGGCGTACAGCAGCAGTGGTTCCACTCCACAAAGGAGGCACCTCTACATACCAATACAATACAACACAATACAATACAATACAATACAATACAATACAATACAATACAATACAATATGCTATTGCCCCTGGGACTACAGCAGCATACTGTTCTGCTACCCTGACCATTGTGACACATGTGATGTGATGGTACCTGCTCCTGTCAAACAGTTACACAGGGTGACTCATATGGCATATTACCTATCTGACTAACATTCAGCAGGGGTATGTGTGACATGTACTCATTGGGAGTCTTGCTTCTTAACGCTGTGTGGTTTATTGCAGGGTATGTCTTATCTGTGGGTAGGAACCTGTACCTCCGCCATGTGCTCTCTACTGTGGTGTCAAGGATGACACACAGCGGTCATTTAGGTTGTAGATGGTGTGAGGTGTTACTATGGTTGTTGGACATCTGTCATGGGTGCGACTTAAGTATGTAAATCCAGGAGTGGTAACCTCTATGTGGGTAGTATGTGTGCACTCTGTGGTGTTGTCAGTCACTGTGAATTGGAAATGTGTTTGAGTGCATTGTCAAAGTGTCGTACATGTCACTGTGCCCTTCTCCATATCTGTAGCTGTCATGTGAGGTACATACCGTGGCAGACATTGTGTGGTGTGGAGGGGTACACTGACCTACATGTCCATAGTTGACACACCATGTCTGCTGACACATACCATGTACAGGTATTCCAGGAATAGTGTGCCACTGTGACTATCATTGGGGGGACTATTGTACACGTTTATGACCTTGTTCACCCCTGACACACGCAGTGGTGGGCAGAAAAATCACATATCTGGTGGTTACTGGTGTAGGTGATTTGAAATGGGGTATGGTACTCCAGTTTCGACACTGGTGTTCACTCCATGCCTTTGTCACCAGGCACCTGTTGCAATACATCTGTACACATGTGCCTCACTCAGAATATATATATATATATATATATATATATATATATATATATATATATATATATATATATGTATATGTATATATATATCTATATATGTATATATATATATATATATATATATGTATATATATATATATATATATATATATATATATATATATATATATATATATATATATATATATATATATGTCTGTATACATATACACATATATATATCGATGTACATATATTGCTATAGATATGGAGAGGGGTGTGTGTGACAGAGAGGGGGTGAGAGTGACAGAGGGGGTGGGACAGAGGGAGTGTGAGATAGTCATATACAGTCATATCCGTAGATAGTCAGATCTGTCTGTCTATTTATATGTATCTACATATATCTATATCTGTATGTGTGTATTACATATATATGTTTGTACATATTCTATCTATCTACATCTGTCTATGTATTCCTACATCCCTCTCTATCTATGTATACATATATGCATATTATATATATATATATATATATATATATATATATATATATATATATATATATATATATATATATATATATACATATATATATATATATGTACATACATACATACATACATATAATGACATCCATACGTATCCATATGATAGGTATATCAACATGTTTGTTTACAAAACTGTATACACACACTAACATACTGCTAAACATACATAACTGTGAAACCTACATTGTACATTGCACTACAACCTACATTCAACCTACATTGATATGTGCACATAGATGCCCTCACATACATATGTATGTACAGCCTTCACTGATAGTTGCTGTATGTCCCCTGCTCTATGCACATCTTCATATACATATAGATACAGACCAATGACACATATGGAGGGTTCACAGTATGTAGACTTTTAAAGTATTACTTTACATTACCTGTGTTTGTCACAGCTGCTTGAGTTGCCTTTTGGACCGGTGTCCTGCTGCTGCTCCAGTTGACAGATGACAGCTTTCTAGTAGGTTTTGTTAAGTGTTTTTGTTTGTGTATTTCTCTCTCTCTCTCTCTCTCTATCTCTCTCTCTCTCTCTCCCTACCTCCACAGGGTGCAATGAAAGTATTGCATGTGTGGACTGGGAGTACAGCATGTTTTTGTAGGTTTCTGCTAATGTCCATGTGATGGTCTCTGCACCAATTGTTAGCCAGCATTTGCTAATTGCATGCAGCCAGTTGTGTACTGATTGCAGTTCTCACTGTGATTTCAGGACAGTGCTATAAAAAGGTATGTGAGATAGGCGTAGCCCTTTCAGATTTTAAGTGCATGGACAATGCTGGTATGCTGTGGACACTGTTCTGTGAGTGTAAAGGTTAGTATCTCTCTCATATTTCCGGCTGTGTTGTAGATTAACATTTCTCCATTCATTTCTCCAGTTTCCTGTACTAAGTGTGTATGTACACTGACACCTAAGACTACTACTACTGTTAATGTGGGTGTGTGTGTGCTTTCCTGTGGGACATGTGGTGTAACTGGTATATAGCAGTGGCTCTTGCACTTTGTTGCTATGGCTTCAATATTTGCCCTTTACATTCACTACTTGTATGCCTGCTAGGTGTCTTGACTGTAGTGTGTTGCTGTGGCTTTCCTATTTTCCATGTACATTCACACCTTGGAATGCTTGCTATATCTGCTAGGGTGTTACTGCATGCAGTGTGGTCTGGCCATGGTGTGGGCCTTGACATCTATTAGGGTATTTGAGTATGCTGCTGAGCAGGCCCCAGAGACTCTCAGGTGCATCTTTTATCTGCCTCATGGAATGGTACATATCAGTGGGGTACACCCATTAAATTGTCTGGTATTCTGCAGTTGTGACTGTGGGTTAGCATGAGCATATGAATTACTACACTATTTCTGCTGTGTAAGTGGTGCATACTTTCAGTACTTCATAGTTACCATTGCATCTGTTGTAACACATTTCTGCCTACTGTTTGTACATTTCACAGGGAGTCTGTGGGGCATCCCTGTAACTCAGTCACTGTTGCTATGTCTAGGCTCTTAACTATTCAAATATGGCAGTGTCATACCTCTCAAGCGTACAGATATTTGCAGGATGTCCACATTTTTGCCTCATATTTTGGTCCATATCTCATAAAACAGCTTTTTCTGGCAAATCACTGTGGGCTCAAGTCAGACTATAATGACAAACATTTCAGTTTCAGACTTCATACCCTTCCAAACATCCGAAATAATGCAAAACCTGTTACTCTCTCAACTGTCTAAGTTTGTCGGCGCAATATTTGAAATATGTCCCTGTTTTTGGGCCTTTGCTCCACATTTTTTATTACTTAGTCCAGATGTGTTGCTGTAAGAGGTTGTGGGGTATGGGCAGTGATTATCCTGCTGTGTGTATGTGTGTGGCTTGCAAGGTGCTACAGTGACATTATTACCTACTAGCTACCAACTAGCATGGCTGTTTCTGTTCACACACTACTATTATAGAAATCCACTACATTTGACAGTAAATATACATGACATGCTTTGTGTCCTACACATCCTATATTCCCTTTACATTCATTCCTACTATTGCATGATATATTTATTGTAACACAATGTTCTTATATAGCAATCATGGCTTAGTGGTAAGTCATGCAGACTACTGTTTCCAAGGTCCTGGGTTCGGGACTAACAGTGGGGTTTTATTTTGCTTTTGAGCAGACTACAGGCCTTGTCATTCAGAGTGACTAAGGCACTTTTAAGCAGTTGTAAGCAGGTTAGCGCTGGTTTGCGCAGAGCTCACACATACGCACTGGCTTTCAGCTCTGCGCATACCCTTTTACAACTGCTTAAAAGTGCTTACTCTTGTGCACAACCGCACTAATTTCTTTGAAAGAAATGAAAATGGGGAGACAGGAAAGTGGTGAAAAAGGGGTCACAAAGAGGGTAGGACAGTAAGGAAACAAGCTCGGGTTTTGCAGGAGGGATGTAAGTAAGGCCCATAGCTGCCCATTTCTTCATCAGCAACAGCTGGGTATATGTTTGTAATTTGATGTGACATTTGAAACCTTCCACCCCTGAGAGAGGTGTAAGGACAACAATAATACTTGTTGTACAGCCAATTGTAATTGACAGTTTACATGACCAGCAGACATGTGTGCAAAATGGGCAGCTATGTATGGGGCGTAATTTTTTTGTGGGTACAGAGTGCCCTTTTTTTTTTTTTTCAGGTGAGAGTGGTATGTCAGGTACAGGAAGTCGGTATAGATGGGGAGGTAGGTTGGGTAGGTTAACAGACAAGACAAACAAGATGCATACAGAGGCGGTGTATGACACATGTGCGGGGGTTACACAATTGACGGGGGTGGATGTTTGGATATCTCAAGCCCATGAGCCCACAGATGGCAACAGTGGAACTGAGATCCCCATTCATGGGCAGTTGCCACTATGTCTTCACTGCCCAGGATGCGGGCTGTCCTGGGGGCTGTGTAGGCTGGGCAGCAGGCACGCCCGTGAGTTGTGCCACCCATGCCTCAAGCTGGCGTAGGGGCCCAAGCACAGCGTGCCGGATCTCCCTACGCACCACAGTCCGGACACTATGAAGGGTGAGTGGATGTTCTCCTCCGGCCACACTTGCATAGGGGGGATGAGCCCCATCCTCTGCAGTGCTTCCACCCGCAGGTGGCACAGGACCACTGGAGGAGGGTCCAGCCTGGGCACTACTGCCAGGTGCACTCGCCAGCTGAGGAGGGAGAGGTGGGTCCACTGGAACCCGCTTTCCCTGTCATCCTATGTTTTGCATTATGTTATGACAGTTTGGATTTGTAACGTACAATACCATTCACAATTAGTTGTAACAGCATGCATTATTATTCCCATTAACCAAACACCCATAAATTCAAGCCATTGAACAGCAAGCATAACACATGCATAATTTGAACAGCAATACACAATCCAACAACATGCATGGTTGATTGATGGCAACAGGCCATCAGGTTTGGATGTATGAACAGGGCAGATGCATCAACGTACATGAAATATGTATGAACCAACAGGACAAATGTCCAGGGGTGTTAATTGTGATTGCACATACCAATTTCACGTGGAATGGATTATATGTGGTTTTAGGGTAGGGTGGAGAAAATGTAATTAACAACTTCAAATACCAATACATATGCTGTACATTTCTACTAGCTGCAGATATATACACACTACAGTTCTGCCTACAGTTTCCTATGTGATAACTACTTCAGGTTGGTGATAGGAATGTTACTGCTACATCAATATACATTTCATTTGTATTCATACACATTCATATCTGGCTCTGTTCAGCTACATCATCCTGCTACATTTGCTTTATATAGCTATAGACAACTGTGGATGTTTGGTATTTCAGACAACCATACTATCTGCATATTGCAGACTGAGAGCAACATATCCAGATTTTGGGACGCACATTCCAGCTGCAGTACCGTTTTCAACACATGTTACTGTTTGGTTCTGCCTGTCACATTCATTTCATTCTGTACTGACTGCAGTATACTTTATTCAGGAGTTATTACTACTTTATTGGTGGATTCATACCTCTTTCTCACACTCTCTCACTTGTTTTATTTTTACAATTCAGGATGGTACTTTATTCTAGGCTTTATTGACATGTTTTACCTGTAGTTATAACAATCCTTTCCAACAGTCTCACTTATGTCATGTTTCTGTATTTCAACATGGATATATTTCACACATGTGTTTTACTCAGCTTCTGCAGCTGTACTTTTCAGCCTGCTGCAGGTTATGTACTATTATATTACAGGTGGGACATCTTTATTTCAGACTTGTTTCATTTTTATGTTTGGATTACAGGCTGCATCACACTTTTGTAATCAAGCAATACTTGCAAACCCTCTTACACTGTTACTTGCACATTTTATTAATTAGTGACTACACTGCACTCTTTTGCTAACTGTCATACTTATATATTTATTTACAGTTACAGGGAGAGAATTACTGACCTGCCTGGTTGCGCAACCGCACCAACCTATCGCCATAGGCTCGACGGTTCGCAGAACAGACACCTGCAGCTGTAATATAAATAAAGTAATATTGGAATACACATCTCCATAATATCAGCTAGGTTAATTTCTTACATAAATAATTAGTTGTAACTTACTCAGTAGTGGGGCGTTGGGCATTTTCTGGGCCTCCTGGATCCAACGGTTCAGTTGGTCCTGCTTCCGTCTCTTCAGGTCTGCCTGGTGGTGACGGACCTGCTCACCAGTCCTTGGTATTCCTGTGGCACTGGTGAGATCATGAGCCAACCGGTCCCATGCCTCAGCCCTATATGCTCCCCACAGGACTTGGCCCTACATGAGTTGGGCCTCATGATTATGGACGAGGAGCCAAACCATATATTTGGACTCCTCAACGCCCCACCTCTGTGCTCGGAAGCAACTACCCTCACCTACACCTGACATCCTGGCTACAAGTCAGTTCTACAATCGGTTATGCTGTGTATTCCCGCCTATGGGGTTTATATATGCCATTTTTCCCGCACTTATCTGTGATTGGCCATTTTGGAATTGTATCAGCTTCACAAAACCTGCTTTGTCATGCTCCTCTTTATATTTATTCCTATATATATGCTATTACTGCATTTCCAAGTGCAACTGTCATGGCTTAGTGGTTCAGTACTTTGACTATGGTGCATGGTATTGTGGGTTCAAACCTGGCCATTGCTTTTTATATTTTATGACAGGCTAGGAGGTGTGTCTGTGTAAAGGCAGTTTTGATACAGCTTGCTCAACATTGCCCGCCGGTTAGCTTGTTGGTGCAGTGCGCAGCTCCACGCAAACGGGTTACGCTGGCTTACGCATCGTTTGGCTGTCAGCACGCATATTACGCTCAGCTCAGCTATGGGCACACAGTTTCAGCATGTTAAAACGCTGCTCAACCCCGGGCACTCTTTTACACCTATTAAACCACTGCTCACCTACGGGCACTCACTTTACACCTGTTGTAACACTGCTCACCTACAGGCACTCATTTTACACCTGTTAAAATACTGCTCACCTACAAGCAGATATCCTCAACTTGTTAGACTGTAGCTCAGCTATGGGCACATCTCACATTTTTTTTTTATTTTTTTATCTCACATTTCTTCAAAATACATGGCCCATTTCATTACATTTTACATAAAATGTAATTTTATATATGTACATATATGTCAGGGACTTGTTTCATGCTTATTTCACTAAAACTAAAAATTGATGTTGTGGGGGCTCGAATCATGACTGCCTCCTCTTCAGCCAATGTCTCTACTGCTACGCTATTGCTTCTTGGCTTACTTTGCATATTTAGTTCTTATATGCTTTTCCACTGACTGCTAACTGTGGCTGAGTGCACTCACGGGCAAACATCTTTACAACTCATTAAAAAAAAAAAATTTTCATTTATACATTTTATGTTCATAGTCTGTGGGGGCATATGTTGTGTTGTGTTTATTCCCATTTACATGGACTCTGTCGTGGGCATTTGTTTTAGGGACTTTTACTCTTCTGGGGGTGTGTCCGTTTGCAGGGCTCGCCCTACGGACATGCCCCCTACTGTCTTCAACGGACCGTGTTAGCCTTAGGTGTGATTCAGCATGCCCTCATGCATATGCATGACATGCTGACATCACACCGTTTAACTGCAGCCTCCGTGTAAGCCTTGTAACTCTTATACGGAGGCTTCGTGAATCTTGCCAACTAACTATGAGCCTGTTATCAGTTTACCATCCATTTCCTATTGCAATATTACTAGCTTATCATTTTTAATGTAATATAGGAAATTTATTCCTCAGGGGCATCATACACTTTATTTTTAGATGAAACCATGAAATATAAAGGTGTTTGCTAGCAGCAACCTCTTCATTAGTTACAGATTTATTTAATGTGGAATTATTTAGATGACTTTTTTACTTCAGAGATTGTGCATATTTACTCATAATGGTGGACTGTAGAATTGTGCATATTTACTGATAATGATGGACTGTGGAATTGTGCATATTTACTGATAATGGTGAACTGTAGAAGTTTGAGTAGACTTTTATGATGGTAATGTTCTGAACTGGGCAGTTTTGAACTGCATGCATTTTGTTTCATTGTTTACTGGAAAGATGTTTTGAATTGGGCAGTTTTGTCATTATCGGTGCATGCGTTTTGTTTCATAGTTTACTGGAAGAATGTTCAAAACAATAGGAAGGTGTATCAAAGAGCACATGTATGTTTCATATGCATATTTTATATGGTTTGAAAACAGCCCAGAATTAACCTTTATCTGCCACTGGTAAAATGTATTTTCTTTGAATGTGGGTTTCAATGCTGTTTCAATGAATGTGAGTTTCAAGGGCAGAAAAGTTTTAATGCTAAGTTTGTTTAGCAGATGTCATAGTGTTTGTGCTGTAAAATGCAAAATAAAACCTTCAAATGAAGTCCAAATCATCATAAAAGTAAATCAGTATGCACATTAGTGTTTATGATAAATGGAGTGAAATAGCCAGGTAATGGATCATTGGAATGGCTGCAGGGGGAGGCTCCATTCGACCATGATTTTGTGAGGGGTAAGGGCGGCAAACCTAAACACAGCCCCAGCTGAACTATACCTCCCAACTGTCCAGATTTTCAAAGAATGAATAGATTTTTGCTTCTTAGTTTTGGTTTGTTCCTCATAAAATTTGTGGTTTTTTGGCAAATCATTTAGGAATTAATTCACTAAATAATGACACACTGAGTTTCAGACTTCATAATCTTCAGAAAAATGCATGCTAAAGTAAGACCTGTTGTTCTATCAACTGTCTCAGTTTATACAAGAGCAATTTTTAGTACTGTTTATATGTTCCCCCAATATATATGGCCTTGTCCAGATTTATTGCATTATCAGGTTGAGAGATACAGGCAAATAAATTGTTTTATAGAATTAGGCATAGCCAAATCTCTCAACTGTCCCTGATTTTGGCTCAAAATGTTGCTCTTCCCCCTAATAATCCCTCCGCAAAATAGCAATTTTGGAAGAAAACATGGAGGGTTTACAATTAAGAAATAACTGTAATAATCAGAGTTATCAATTACTTTTATTTCAGAAATGCATGTAGATTATTTTATTTTGTCAGCTGCTCAGGTTAGCAGTACTAATATTAAAGTGTCCCTTCTTTGACAGGTTCCCAGTTGTATTGTGTGGCTATTTTATATTTTTACATCACATTTTTGGTCCATTTTTCATAAAATTGTGTTTTTTTTTGGCAAATTAGTGACAAATCATTAAAGACTGAAGTTAAAAAATAATGACAGACATTTGAGTTTCAGATTTCATACCATTCAGAAAATTAATACGAATGCAATACCTATTCTATTATCTTTCTAAGTTTATAAGAGCAATATTTAAAAATTGTCCTTATTTTTGGGCCTTTGTCCCACTTCTTTGTATGGCTTTGTCCAGATTTCTTGCTCTGAGGTTGAGAGGTATGACAAAAATGTCAGGGCCATCACAGTCAGCCAGAGGCATTTCAAATTGTGACATACTTGTTGCACCCCAGTCCCCCATGTAGTGACTCTGGATGTGTCAAAGCAAGACCAAGAGTAGTTATGCAGTGTAAATGTGCAGAGTATCCCCCCATCCAAGGTAGACACAAGTACTAGAGTGGCTTTTCATCTGTCCTTGATTTCTGCAGAATGGTCTGGTTTCTGTCATATTTTTGAACTGTTGATTTATGCTTATTACTCAAAGTGCCTGTTGCTCTGTGTTTAAGTAGCAATACTTTAATGACCATCAGGTAAGCTTGGTTGAGATTGTAAGATGCAAGTAAGCTTTAATAAGCATACTGCTAAAGAATTGCCAACATTGAAAGCCTTTCTGTTGTTGCCATGCAGAGAATACTTAACTAGATAATGTATAAGCCTTGGGTATTGAAATGCATATGACCGTATTTGTAATAAAGGACAGGATTACATCATTTTAAGAAGCTCATTACACTTGGAGACTTCCAGTCATCTCTGCAGACTTTACACATAAACTAAACAGAATGCCAATCATGTGGTCCATAACCTGTGCAGTAATCCTTTTAAGCAATGTATCTTGAGCTTATTTCTTGTTTGCTTTTCATTTTTTACTTTGATCATGTTTTCCCCATGAAACAAGTAGATAGTTGTCAGGCAGCAGGTCTTTTTTTGGATAAGGAACATTTTTAAAAGTGGGGGCATCAGAGATTTCTACTTTCAGCATGTCACTTGGTACTTTAATAAAGCTGAATATAAATTATAATTAGAACTGCAGTGCAAGAAGTGGTTTGAGTTGAGTGCTGCTTGTTTTTCTTATACTTGATTTTGACTGGCATTCCATTAATGCATTTAAAAAGTAATTTATTTTTTCATGCCTCACAACATTTTTGTTTCCATCTAGATATTAAGTAAGCTGTCATGCAGCCATTGCATTTAAATATTTTTATTCTTCTACACTTCATTTTGTCTTGATTGGACTCTCATAATGATGGTTTGGCACCCAGGGCAGTGTGTTTAGTTAGTTTTTGTGGTTTTGAGCATAGCTCCTCCCCTTTCTTATTGACCACACCACTCCCATTGACCCCGCCCATTCCGCTGTCTCCTGCAGCCCCCCCCTTTGATTTGAAGTCACCAGCCACCACTGCAAATGCCTTATCTCCCACTAGACTGATTCTTCTTTACCTAGCCTTCCCACCACCCAACCCTACTGAACTGCATTGCCCAAACACAGCCCTATCCCTAACCTTAAAATTCCCATCTGATCACTAATACTTACAGTAACAGTCCCCTCTCACTCCCTAAACCTAATTTAGCATGCCTAATCACTCCCTAAACCTAAACCTAAAACTCCACTCCACCTCCTTAAACCTAAAGCCCCCAGTCACTACCTATACCTAAAACTCCCTTTCCTGTCCCTAACCCTAAACTCCTCTCTCATTCCCTTAACCTAAAAAACCCTCCCACTCCCTGAATCTAAAGTCCCTGATCTCACTCATCCTAACCTTAAATTCCCCAAGCTGTTTCTCAAACCTAAATCCTGTTTCAGATCACTGCCTGAAACCCTAGCCTACACTCTCCCCCACTCCCATTCATTTCCTGTGGCTGCAACATTTATCTTCCTTAAGCTTGGCTACTGTTTTGAGTGATGTATGGCAGGTCCATTCTCTCAGTATGGCTCCAGTACCTCACCCAATATGTAGTCGAGTTCAAGCACGAGAAGAAGCCCATGGAAACAAAATGATGCTTGAGTCCCTGGCTTTGAGACAGTGTTTTTCAAGTGCCTGGAATTTGGGCAGTTGTAGTAGACCCTGCTGGAATACATAAAAACAAACACACCTCCTGCAGCTTTGATCACTTTAATAGCTATCATCCTCTGTATCAAAAAGAGGAATTCTGTTAAGGGACAATTTGTACGGTTGACCAGAATAGTGTGGATCTGTTTTGTGAGGAGTCTTTGAAATTAAAGGATGTGTTTATGGGAAGGGATATCTCTTGAACTTAATTGATAATATTTTCAATGAGGTATATAAACAGAGGTGTGATGGGATATGTACTCCATTACTAGGGAATAACATTGGGTTGACAAATATGGCACCTATTGATTGTGGTCATGCCATGGTATTACAGTACAATTCTTTAAGTGGGCCATTGAGAGTCATTATTTACTAAATATTGGGATATTTTTAAATATTTTTTTGAGATTGCTCAATGGTGGGACCTCATCGTAGGTTTACTTATATTAAACCTTGCATTATTAAGAGCATTTTAATCTAATAAATGTTGTGTTATAAAAATAATAAAACTGCATCGCTACTATGTATGGGTCTTGCAACCTGTGTCAGTTCATTTGATCTGACAACCCTCATTCTGTTAAAGGTTATGATGCTATTTATATCAATGGTAGATATAATTGTGATACTAGTGCTATTGTTTACTTAGCAGTATGTGCCTCTTACTTGGCTTTTTACATTGGGAAAACTAACAATGTGCTAAGAAAACGTACTTATGAACACAACTACAATATTCATAGATGTGATGTCAATACTGCACTAAGTAAACACGCTATGTCATGTAATAATTTAATCATTTTACATGTTTTATTTTGTAGTATTGAAAATGTTGATCATAATTCTAGAGGGGGGTTGTGGCAGGAGAATTAGAATATTGCAAACTTGTGTGGCAACTACCACTGCTTGCCAGAAGACAGCTTAGCATTAATGAGAAAATATCCATTAGCAGTGAGCTCTTCTACAAGCTGCTAGATTGCATTTATTTTTTCTAGCATTTCCATTGTATTTATGAATTTTGTAGTGCATCATATGTAGTTTTATGTTTTTATAATATAATATTATTTATTCTAAATTTTTATATTACATATGTGTTTATTTGTTTCACTATCTATTTGTGTGCATCATGTGTTCTCATTTTTGATCAGTGATGATTGGCAAGATATTATTTCAATTGGACCTATTTTGCTATTTAAATGTTTGTTTTCATTATATTACCAGATTCTGAAGAAGTCTTATTATAGATGGCGGTGCTACATCTGTTTTTTTTTTCAGTTGTGATTAAAGTGTGGTTTAGTGAGTCAGACTCTGTCATTCCTACTCTTTATCCCTGTATACCACTTTTATTATGGATTCTTGTTTTTTGAGTGCAGTGATTTCCTGCAAATTGTTTGGTTTAATTTTGTATTGCAAAGGTGTTCACGTGTATTAAATAAACTCCCCCTGTCAGTTAAACTTAGCCTATCTACATATAACTTCAAGAAGAAATTGGATGCCTACACAGACAAATGCAAGTTTCAGCATATTATTCATACCATTAACCTCCTCAATGGCCAAAGGCCTTCAGCTCAATCATCAAGCCTAAGAACCTATGTGAATTTTATTAATTGACAACCATGTCATCAAGCTAAACTGTTAGCCATTATAAAGGGCTTTGGTCCTACTAAGATGTAACAATATGCAAGTGGTATCCAAAAGTAACAACAATCTGACTTACACAGACAATGATGTCTAAAAAGACACAATATGTAGATTAAAATAGTACTGTTAAAACAATACCAAATACATAAGCTGTGATCCCAGGTCAAGTGCAAAAGATATTACTGTGCAAATTAAACTAATCCTTTACTCTATACATTACATCTTTGACCCAGTGGCTTTCACTGAATAGCTAATACAGTCAAATGGCTCCAGGAGCAAAATAGACATGCACCATTTAACTGACCCCCCCCAAACTGATAACTGACAGCTATGTTATTTAAAAAGCTTTCAGGCAGTAAGTTACCATGCTAGCAAGACAAGCATCTGATACAAGTTAATGAATTGAACATGTACAAAAATCTACCAATATGAGAAAAAATGCACATGAATGCACAAATTATGTAGGACTGTAGTAAATCATTTTTATTTATAAAAAGGCAAAATATGCTAGCCTGTGATTTTGGGTTCAATGAAGACTTTTAACACTGAAATTCTGAGCCCATACAATAAAATGCCAACCTGTTTGTGCCCAGGAAAATTATATTTAAAAGCAATGGCACAGAGAGGTCAGCAAAAATTAATGCAAATTATTAATTTTTTTTTAAATATACATTATTAATCTTAATGTGAGAGTGACTGAAAAGGCAGAGATGATTCATTGTAAGACCTGGAAAGCACAGTATCCCAACAAATCCGAGGAAAAAAACTTCTGCACTACATACAGATAAAAAATAAAACCAAGCACAATATAAGACTTGACAAAAAATTCCACTACTTTATCTTACAGCAGGCACAATAAAAATCCTATAAAAAATTCTGTTTTTTGGTCCAAAATCTACTAAATCCAGACCAAAGTCAACAACTCACTCCCTCTACGGAAGACACTTCATCAACATTAACAAATGCTTCCTTCAAGCTGTAGCCTCACTTATCAAAGGCAACCTCACCATCAAACCAACCTCCACCAACAAAACTCCATAGAAGCTCACTTCTCACTCAAACTTGCCCCTACTGCCAACGTAAGAAAATATCTGCTAAAACTAAACACTACAAGCTGTGCTGCAGACAGCCTTTCTCCTGAATTCCTCAAAATTACAGCTGAACTCTGTCATATCCAAAATCTATACTAAAAAACAGACCCATTCTGGAATCTCATGTCCCAGGCTAGCCATTTGGAAGAAGGCATACATACTTCATCTTCATAAAGGAGGACTCTTTACTGACTACTCCAACTTCAGATCAATAGCCATCCTGTCACCAGGTGTATCCATTCCTAATTACTTCAATACCTGACCATAAACAATCTTCTCTCCCTACACAACATGGCTTTTATCCCAACCATAGCACCACTTCTGCCCTATTTCATTTTGCTGATACCATTAATAAAAACAGAAATGCCTGAGATATAGTATTGTCCTTATTCCTAGACCTGTCCAAAGCATTCAACATCATCTCTTACCATAAACTTTTACTAAAACTCTCCTCCTTAGGTCTTCCCCCTCCTCCATCTCCTTGTTTAACAGCTACCTATCAGACAGTAAAATGCTGTAAAATGGCAGCAGGAATGCTCATCATTTCTACCCATTACTGTAGGATTGCCACAAGGTTACACACTTAGACCTCTCATGTTTAACATATTTATAAATGATTTGCACATGGCTTCCAAGCATGACATTCTTGTACAATATGCAGATAACTCTGCACTAATATGCACAGCCTCAAACCTACAAAAACTTCAAGAAATTACTCAAGAATTCTTTACATCCATAGAATCTTGGCTAGACAACTCACAACTCATACTTAGCCCCCCAAAAATGAAATTACTACTGTTTACCCCAAAAACACTCTTTCACATAAAATTCTTATCAAAAATCCAAAATTAAATAACACCCTGATTGAACAGGTCTTAACACGAAACTCTTAGGAGACACAATTGATGGCACCTTGAAATTTGACCTTTACTTCCAAACTGTTATCAAAAATAACCACCAAAAGCTTGGCCTCTTATATAGAACAAAACACTACCTAACAGACACAGTTAGAGAAACCATAGCTAAAGCCTACCTCCTACCTATCCTACTATATACCTCCCCACAATTTACTAACCTACAAACATCCATACAAACAAAGCTGAAACAGTGCTACAATAAAATGACTAATTTTGTTGCAAATTGTCCTTTTAGAGCTCATTACTGTTCTGCCCTAAACAACTAAATTGGACTGAACCCCCACATCACCCCCACTATAGTCAGCACATACTCTAATATACTACCCTGATAAGTATATGGCATAAAAGGCATGCTTCATTGCTATTACCTTACCAAAGCTCTTTGCATTAAAGATAAACTCCTGCTGTCCATCACTAAGGCCCTAAATACATCGGGAGCCTCCTTACACTCAAACTCTGTGGCTACCATCTGAAATGCCCTCTCACATGCTCTCAAGCTTCATGAAAACCAACATCCTGACTCTGTTGCTATACATCTCCAGGATAAGTTTATCATCTTTGTTTCTTCTGCCTCTTCTATTATACCTCTGATCTCCTCTACTCTGTTACCAACTATCACTCTGTCTTCACCCACCCCACTTTCTACCTATGCCTTTCTTAACTCTTTTACCACTCACTTCATTTATATCTCATAATTAAATCAACCTTTTGCCTTCAATCTTTGTAAATAACTCAGTACTCTGTATAGCGACATCTGTCTTGCTGCATAGTTACTTAACTATATCTGTATAGAATATAATTATTATAAGAAGTCTTACCACGTTATGTACAGTTACATCATTCTGACATTGTAAAATTTATTTTAATTGTATTCTACATAATATTGTTGATACTGCATAGCTTAAAATATTTTGTTTGTACTGCATGTACTAGAGCTTTTCTCCCTGGGCCTTGACTGAAAAGGGGCCTTTGTACCCAGCTGGACTTCCCCAGTCAAAAAATTTTAAAATAAATGAATAATAAATAAATAAAGGAAAGGTATACCAGCATTGGTATGAATACCACTTTGATTACTTGCACTCACATGCCACAAATACAAAAATAAACAGTTCAAATTAATCAGAGACAGTGTCATTTTCTGCAATGACATTATATCCGATAAAAATGGTACAATTCACTAGAAGACACCTGACTGACTTAATCTACCAGAAACTTGATTTGATAACCGGAATGCAGGGCAACTCCTCCATGTGTGTGCACACACACACACACACACACACACACACACACACACACACACACACACACACACACACACACATGCACACACAAAAAACCTTAAATATAATTTTCCAGTTAGCCATGTGAAAATTGCAGTTCATGGAGCTGTGGAAAAAACACAGTACTACAGCCAGCACTAAACTACCCACTGAAGTTCCACTGACCAAATTTAAAATGCCTACATAACCACCACAGTAGAGGTGTTTTAAGGTAACAACATGTTACACAGAAAAATTACAATTTTACTCTTCAGTCCAATCACTAATGCAGTCACTGCGTTAGTTCTTCGATCTAAAATTTGAAAATGGAGATAGCATGTCCCCAATTATGCTGTATTACAACTTTATTTTAATGCTTATGTCCTCCAGTGTTATATGGCAAGCTAGGAATGAAACTAAAAATTCCATTTTACAAGATAAAAAACAATACTATTGTAATTTAAAAACAGCAAACCAGGACAGTCTTCAGAAGTTGTGGCCAGGTCTGAATAATCTACTTCATCCTGGAAAAACTTCTACCCCTATCCCCGCTGCTACCATTGATAAATACCCCCGAGGATGTTTCAGATAGTTTTAACCATTTCTTTACAGAGACAATTCAAGCCCTAGCTAGCCAATTACCTCCTAGCTCCCCTGGCTTATCCCTATGAACCTACTCTCATTCAGCTTCCAACCCGTGTCCATGTCACTTATCCGTACCTTGATCAAAAAATTAAACCCCACCACACTCTCCACTGATCAACTCACCGTCGAGTACCTTCAAAAATCAGATGATGCTATTGCTTACCCAGTATCAATACTAATTAATCGTACCATAGCAGAGGCTAAAATTCCCACCATATGGAAAACATCCTATGTAATCCCAGTACATAAAGGAGGCTCCTCCACTGAATTCGCCAATTATAGACCAATAGCTATACTTTCTCCACTTGCAAAGATTATGAAAAAATGTATACACAAACAACTCATGCACTACCTAATCCAGAATCACCTTATGACAGATACCCAACAAGGCCTCCATCCACACCACAGCACTACTTCAGCCCTACTAGCTTTTACCAATACCATAATCAATAACTGTAACAATAATCACATATCCTCAGTCCTCTTCTTGGATCTTTCCAAGGCATTTGACATGGTTGACCACCAACTTCTAATTCACACCCTGCAAACTTTCTGTCTAGATTCTAAAGCCCTTCAATGGTTTAAATCCTACATCAATGGGAGACAGCAGGCTGTTCTCTGGCAGAACAAGCTCTTTAACCTACTACCTAATACCCTTGGAGTACCACAAGGCTCCATACTAGGGCCCCTACTGTTTTCCATCTTTATTAATGACTTGTATACTGTCATCCCAAATGTCAGCTGTATCCAATATGCTGATGACTCCACCCTGATTTGCTCAGCTACATCTCCTACAGATTTATGGTCTGCTACTCAGTCCACCTTTAATACTATAGAAAACTGTCTCTCTGAACATCGATTGATACTACATCCCAAAAAAAACTAAAATGCTGTTATTCTCACCAACACAAAGGTCTGCTGCTTTTACCTTTACCATAAATGCAAACAATGGCACAATAATCTCCTTTGACCCCCTCTACAAAACTATTAGGTGTCATTATTGATAATAACCTAAAATTCAACCTACATGTAAACCAATTGATCAAAACCATCAATAAAAAACTTGGATCACTTTACAGAATAAAAGCCTTCCTCACCCCTCCAGTCAAAATTGCCATAGCTCACTCTCACCTACTTTCAACACTTCTATATGCATCCCCCTACTCTCTAATCTAAACAAGACTGTACTTAATAAACTCTCAACCTGTTATAATCACATTGCCAGGTTTGCCTGCCTTTTAGGACACACCACTGCATCAATCTTATCCAGCTTGGATGGCTTGAACTACCCATTCTAATCCAATATAACCTCTTGATTATGGCTAATAAAATCCTTTATAATCCGGATAATACTCCAGCACTTAAAATTCTTATCAACCCCATTAACAGTCCATGACTGCTTTGATCTTCGAACATACTACTAATTCAATCAAAATTAACAATGCAGCCAGTGATTCCCTCTTTGCAAACTCTGCAGGCAGAGCCTGGAACTCACTTTCAGCTGATATTACTTTGCTCTCCTCCCTAGGCTAATTTAAAACTAGACTCAAACAACATCTGGCACTAAACTGGCTTTGCCACTCCAACAAGTCTGGCTAACTCTCATCAAGAGTGTGAAAAATCTACTAATCAGATTACTGTTGAACTTACCCCTGACTGTCACCAAGGAGTAACTCTAACCTGTTGAAATTGTCTATTTATGTTTGCTTATGTATTCTTTGTCTATACCATATTTGTAGTACGTTTTCATTGTATCTGCTTAACTTGGAGCTTTTCTCCCCGGGCCTCCGCTGAAAATGGACATAAATCCAGTCGGACTATCCCAGTCAACAAATGTAAAATAAAATAAATAAATAAATATGTACTGATATTTGCTAGAAAAGCAATTCTATTGGAACATGTCCCCCCAGTGCACACACACACACACACACACACACACACACACACACACACACACACACACACACACACACACACACACAAAACACTCAGTTGACTCAGTATGTAATAATGTATCTTTTTTGTGTTTTACATACACATACGACAGAATTCAGGAATGAGCCATGAACCATTGAATTGACCTATGATACAGAGATCTTATCCTGAAGCCACAGTACCACACTGCTGCTCTTTATAAGATCCAAGAAAGTATTCATCCATCAAAACTAGCAGAACTAAAGAAAAAGAAAGATTTAGACATCTGGCTTAAGCTGATATCCGGACTGCGCGCATTGGCATGCACAGATCCCACCCCATGATTGCAAGTCTCACACTACTAGAGAATTAATCTGCATTAGTAATTTGAGTACCAACTATTTGGGTTCCAAAAGTTCACTGCCAATTGCTCAAAAATGTATATAAATGAGGTCAGCATCAAGTAGAAATTTTATTTTTGCTGGAGTGCAGGCCCTCCTGCAACCCCCCCCCCCCCACACACACACACACACATTGTGGGCCCTCTCCTCACCCTTGTTTTATAAATGTATTATTCCCAAGATCACATCAACTCAAAGAAAATATATTTAGAGATAAAGTATGTGTATTCAAGTCTGTTGCTCTGAAATACACACAGCATCAGAGCCAGCTCTGTGATATAGAGGAATATAGCCCTAGCCTTGGCCTAGGCAAACTGGGTTCAATTAGCAATTCATTCATCTGAGATGATGTTAGGGAGGGATCGGTGTGCCTACCCCAGGTGGGTGGCAATCATCCATATTCTCCCTCAAGGGAGATGTGGTCCATAGAGGGAACTTGCACTCGGACAGAATACACAAAGACAGGGGGATGGGAAGTGGAGAAAAATGAGGGTAGGTCATTAAATTAAAAAAAAATCCCTCCAAGTGGAAGCAGTCACTGGCATGACCCTCCAGGACAGCCTTAAGAGCCATGCCACACCTAAGTATAAAGCAACAAGGAGGAAAATACACAAAGGAGCAGCTGAACCACGTGCAGCTAGAATGTGACCAAGTAACAGACAACCCACGGAAATATAGAAACAGGCAGGAAATCAGCTAAATACTCAATTGGATGAATCGCCTGGGATGCCTGTGCTAGTTTATTATATGTTCAAAATGTAGCCAGCTGGTCATTACAATGCCTAGCCTGCACATTCTGTGTTTAAATCCTAAAGGATAAATGCAGCATTTACCAGCAGGATACACTGGCATCATAGTCTGCTACTGTAACTGCAGAATTTGAAGATCTGGATTTGCTAAGATTACTTTATTAACAAAACACTTTCACTGAATTATCACTTCTGACACATGCAAACATATTTATATAAAAGTAAACAAATAATATTAACAAGTTCACATTTACAAACATTCTATATCACATATACGGCCAGATTCAGGAAGCCTCCGTGTAAGAGTTATAACTCTTACATGGAGGCTGCAGTTAAACGGTGTGATGTCAGCATGTCATGCATATGCATGAGGTGCATAAGGCATGCTGAATCACACTGTAACTCTTACACGGTCCATGTAAGAGAGTAGGGGGCATGTCCATAGGCTAAGCCCTGCATGCGGACACGACCCCGGAAGTGTAGAATGGCTGAAAGTAAACAGCCACGAGAGAGGCCATGGGAATGTAAATAAACGCACTACACAACACATTCCCCCACAGACCATCAGTGTACAAAGTGAACAGAGGCTATAAAATGAAAATAAAAACTGTTTTATTTTTTTAAACCCCATAAATGTGTGCTACTGTGTGCACTCGTGTGCGCGGGTGTGCTACTAGCGCAATTGCAGTTAGCAGGCAGTGGAGAAGGATATGAGAACTAAATATGCAAAGCAAGCCAAGAAGAAATAGCTTAGCGGTAGAGTTGCTGGCTTAAGAGTAGGCAGGCAGGGTTCGAGCCCACACAGCAGCCTTTTTTTTTTTTTTGTAAATAAGCACTAAAAAGGCCCCTGACAGTATTGTGCAAATGTAAAAGTATACCCTTTTGTAAAATGGAATGAAATGGAGCATATATTTTGAAGTAACACAATAATAAAAATATTTAGAAATGTACTGATAGCTAAGCTGCAGTGAGACAGAGTGCTTGTAGCTGAGTAGTGTTTAAAAAGCTGTAAATTGCTTGCCCGTAGCTAAGCACTGGTTTAACAGGCTCAAACTGTGTGCAACTAGCTGTGCTCAGCTTAACATGTGTGTCACCAGCCAATTAAGGTTTATCCCAGTGCACACCGTTTGCGCGCCGCTCCCACAAGCTAACTGCCAGTGCGCATGCGTGAGCTCCGCGCAAACGAGCGCAGACCTGGTTTTAAGTGCTTAAAAGTGCCTTTATGGCACTTTGATTGACAGGTCCTGTACTCATTCTGAAAACCTGGAAAGAAAAATAAATTCCCACTGCCAGTCTCGAACCCAGGACCTTGGTAACATTAGTCTGTATGACCTACCACTAAGCCATAACTGCCATACAAGAATATAGTGCTAAAATAAATATAACATGTAATAGTATGAATCAATATAAAGGCAATATAGGAGGTGTACTACCCAAAGCATTTCAGGTAGAGTGTTAATGGCTGAATTACTGGATTCCCACACTAGTTCAGTGTTAACAGAAACAGCCCTGCTAATTGTTAGCTTGTACATAATAATGTAAGGTAATGTACACATAAGAAGGTATGTATATGTACACATACATATATATAAATATATAGTAATACATATGAAATATAGTCGTAGGTCTTAGTATCCATACACACTCACTACAGGAAACAGTGAAGATAAATGCAGCAGCCAGAATCTGCAACACAGCCTGACCCCTCTGAGACCCACTAACCCTTTTAACTGCTTAAAGGTGGCTTCAGCACTTTGATTGACAGGTCCTGTACTCTTTTTGAAGGTTTGGAAAGAAAAATAAATTCCCACTGCCAGTCTCAAACCCAGGACCTTGGCAACATTAGTCTGTATGACCTACCACTAAGCCATGACTGCCATATGATAGCATAGTGCTAAAATAAATATAACATGTAATAGTAGGGATCAATATAAAGGCAATATAGGAGGTGTACTACCCAAAGCATTTCAGGTAGAGTTTTAATGGCTGAATTACTGGATTCCCACACTAGTTCAGTGTTAACAGAAACAGCCCTGCTAATTGTCAGCTTGTACATAATAATGTAAGGTAATGTACATATATGAAGGTATGTATATGTACACATACATACATACATATAAATATACATTAATACATATGAAATATAGTTGTAGGTGTCAGTATCCATACACACTCACTACAGGAAACAGTGAAGATAAATGCAGCAGCCAGAATCTGCAACACAGCCTGACTCCTGTGAGACCTACTAACCCCTTTACTGCTGGAAGGTGAATCCAGCACTTTGATTGATAGACCCTGTACTCAATTTGAAAGCAAAATACAAGCATACTAGTAGGCCCTACCACAAGACCATTGTAACACTAGTCTGTATGACCTACCAGCAAGACATGACTCTCATACAGGAATATAGTGCTAAATAAGTGGAACATGTAATAGTAGGAATGAAGATAAAGGCAATATAGTATGTGTACTACCCAAAGCATGTCAGACAGACTTTCACTGTCCCAATTACTGGATTCCCATACTAGTGTGTGTTAACAGAAACAGCCCTGCAAATTGTTAGCTTGTACCCAATATTGTCAGCTAATGTACATATATGAAAGTATGTATATGTACACATATGTATATATAGCAATACATATGAAATATAGTCGTAGGCGTCAGTATGCATGCACACTCACTACAGGGAACAGGTGGGAGAAATGCAGCAACCTGAATTCACAACACAGCATGAAGCATGAGAGATGTACTAACCTTCACACTCACAGAACATTTTCCAACAGCATACCAGCATGGACCACGCCCTTACAATCTGAAAGGGCAACGCCTATCTCACATACCTTTTTATAGCACTGTCCTGAAATCACAGTGAGACATGCAATCAGTACACAACTGGCTGTATGCAATTAGCCAATGCTGCCTTACAATTGGTGCAGAGGCCATCACATGGGCCTATGCAGATACCTACAAAAGCATTCAGTTCCCACACTCCACACATGCAATACAGTCATTGCACAAACCTAATGAGAAAGAGAGAGAGAGAGAGAGACAGAGAGAGAAATAAGAAAATATACAGACTGCCAGCAGCAAAACCAGCAGCAGCAAACAGCAAGCAGCAAGCAGCACCACTGACATAGCAACAGCTGCCACAAACACAGGTAATGCAAAGTAGCAGGTTAATACTGTGTTTACTGTGACACCTCCAAATGTATCATAGTTCACTATTTATAGGTATGTCCATGAGATAGGTTGTGTGTACATAGTCCTGAAATATATACATATGTAATATTGCTGTACATGTTGCCCATACTTACAACTTCCATAGCTTAGAACACAAGGCCAGTTGTGCATATGATGCAGTAGTTACCAGGGTCAGTAGAGGTTACTCCTCATTGGTGTGGGACCACTGTGTATGTATGGCACTGTTCAGGTACATATCCTGTAGTATTGCCAGGGATTAATACCAGACTGTCATGTGTTGCTATGTCCTCCAGGGGTGAACGTAGCACACATCCAGGGATACCATTTCGTAACAGTGATGCTATGTGTTCTGCAGTGTTGAGGGTGGCCCTCACCTGGACATGTGAGAGGATAGGGAGGTTACAGTCATCTGTGATAACTAATACCGCATGTGTAGGAGAATGGGGGGGGGGTACCTGCACCTAAACTGTCTGCAACAATGTTGCCAATATCTGTGCATTTGGTGAATGTGAAGCATCTTAACACTGATGACCACAGATGCCTTGCCCTCATGTGAATCTGCCCTGTGCTGCAGTAGCCTCCTGCTATTGTTATACAATGTGCCTGTATCTGTAGTCCACTGGACAGGATTAATAAGTGGTGTGCAGATGTTCTGGGTTAGATATGTGTGTGCACAGTACACGCAGTATGTGGGATGTCTGTGGTAAGCATATGCAAAGGGGCCAGCAGTGTGTGTTGTGGCCTCCACTGGCCCAATGGGCTGCATGGATAGCATCACAGTCATATTGAATAACTGTGTAATTACATGCATACATAGCAAGGTAGTGTACTGTGCTTGTGGTGTTGTCGGGATATGTATATCCAGGCTGAGTAATGTGTGTCCACATCACAGGGTTGGATGGCAACACACATCCAGTATGTAGGGATGAACACTCAGAGTGTTTCAGATGTGTTGCCTGTGCAGAAATATCTGGCCATTACCTGTGCATCCCCCACAACACACACACATGCAACATATGGCAGAAGTACTATAGCAGTACACACAGGTTCATAGGTTCATACTAGGCTATTTGCCCTAGGGCATTGATAAGCCTAGTAGAATGTGTTTGTCTTTCGCCACCCAATTACAAGTTATGCTGCTATGCCCTTGTCCGACGTTAGTATACTGTGCCTCTGTCTAACAGTGACATAGAAGTGATACCTGGGGTACAACTATGATCTCCATCCACTCATCCAGATTCCTATGGAAGAGAGTCAATGAGGGACTCTGCCTAACCTGTAGTGTGAGTTCATTACAGAGTGAAGGGAGCCTCTTGGTTAGGAATATGCCCCTCCAGCATGTCCATTTATGTCAGTGCTGAGGTTCAGGTCTCCTGAGCATGTGGCTGTATGGGACTCTGATTTCCTGAGGTGCAGCATGTTCATTACTGCTGGGTAGGACATGGCTGTATATGGCACGCACAGATTGCCTCTGAACAGGCTGTATGCCACTGAGTCCAGCTGGATTTCCTTTAACTGGGCAGCATATGATATCTGTTTGAGCCATTGCATCCTCTTGATGAGGTACTGTTGTCCTGTACCAGTTGCTGTAGGTGTCTGGTTAGGTACATCCCAATAGGTGCATTGTACGCAATTATAGGCCTGATGATGGATGAGTAAAGAGGCACAATGACCTCCCCTGCCATACATGTGAATCCCTCATGATTAGCTGGGCTATATAACATGTCTTTCAATCCACGTTGGCCATGTGGTTGACAAATGACAGACTGCTATCATGTTTCTTCCCCAGGTCCCCAACTACGTCTTCTGTACTCAATGGCCTAACACCTATGTTGTACTTTGCCACCAATGTGGAGGCGTGGGAATCTGTGTTGAATATTGATACCCCCCCTCCCTTGTTCAAGTGTTGGGGCCGACAAGAATGGTAACAGCTATAACTTGGTAGTGCTGGTGTGCTCCTGTGAAACCTGAAACAGGTTTATGTTACTGCACAGATATTGATGGTCATAATGCTAAGTAGGGTTTTGAGTGCGTGTATCCTGAGGTCTAGACTTCCGGTGTTGAGTAGCATCACTCTTACTTCCTCATCCTTTGTGATACAAATGGATGTGGGTTTGCCTTATGAGCCTTGCCTAATACAGGCACTATGGGTGTAGCAAGAGCCTCCGCCAAAATCCAATAGGCCAGGGGTGACAGGTGCAAGCTGTCCCTAGCAAAGCATACCACCCTAAGATGACAGGCATTGGCACACCTGTGAATGACACCAGTATGTCAGTCAATTGTTGGAAGGGATCATCGTGCCTTGATATTGTGGCATCGTTCTTGGTGAGGGTAAGATGCTACTCAAGGTCAGGTTCAAACTGTCTTGGGCTACGTGCTCAGAGAGCTCCGTACTGTCTCATGTCATGTAGTCCAGGGAGGTATGTGTCAGGTCATTCACACCAGCATGAACATTGACTGAGTCATACCTGTACTTGCCTTGGGGTTACTTGAGTGTTTGTGTTATGTGGCGGGTCGTAGTGCCCGATAGGCTGCACACTGTGACCCTCACCTCGTTAAGCCTGGTGAACATGATGTCAGTGTGCCTGATGATAGAGGCTCCTAGTACAGGTGTATGAGGTGTGTTGTTTACTGTTAATGGCTGTGAGTGTTCAGCACATTGGCTTTGTGTGATATGTGTTGCACGTGTTTGTTTCCATGGTAGTGGTTGCTTGAGTGTCTGCTTAGGAGGTCTCTGCTGCGTATGCAGACCTGTAGTCCGAGCCTACGAGTATGTTCATGTGTGATCATGTGTTAGTTCTGCTGTTGTGGTAGGTCTATGTGAGACTGGAAGTGTAGTGAGTGTGGTTTCCTTCTCCACCTGACTGGTTATGGCAGTATTGAGTAGAGAGAGCCTAGCCTGCAGTTTGGTATATGGTTGCATCACTCACATGAGTTTGAATTTGTTGTTAGGAGGAGGGGGTTGTCTGTGTAAATGCAGATGTTCTAACATTGTCTCTGGATTACCACACTCACCAGCTGGACTGGGGAGGAGACTGACAACTGACCTTTGGACATGCTAGAATACTATTGTGAATTCCGTAATAATTGAAAACAAGGTCCAGTGGGGAGTGAGGGTGTACTGATATTACCTACTACTGCTGACGGATATAAAAGCTTCAGTGAGCAAGTGCCAGGTAACCTACGTGCAATGTGTCACAATTAAGTAAATGCAACAATGACAAGCAGTCACCTGCTGTCGTGTAACATGGAAATACGTACAGTAAGCAATGCAGATATCAGTAGTGAGTCACAGATGTGTTGAGAAGCTGTGTACTATGTGGAAGTAGCATACCAGTGAAATAACAAGCTAACAAATAACAAGCATATAAACAAAGCTAGATTCAGGAGGCCTGGATGTAGTGTTTGCTACAGCAAACAAGGTGTACCAATGTCAGTAAGATACAGCTCCAATAAGCAGGCACTATAAACCTGAAACCAGATGTCCCCAGCTATGAATGGCAGAGTACAGCCTATTGTCACACAAGAGTGCAGACCACAAACCTTGTTAATGTTAAATAACTGGCCTGAAGGCCAACTGCCTATACCAGAACTAATACACTTGGACACTGGGCTCTCAATCAGCAGTTCCCAACTTCAACGGATGAAAGATATGTGTCCTGCCACCACAGTGCTTGCCACAAACCTCCCTAATGTAAAACAACTGGTCTGAAGGCCAAGTGCTTAGTCCAAATGACTTAGAATGATAGCTACACTTTAATCAAGTTACAACCAAGCAGTAATAAGTACAATTTAATACTCCCTGTATAGAATGTGTACCATGTATTGCTGAGATACTATGCTGATAACCTGTTTGTGTACATTTCCAGGGGAACATGGCTCCAAAAAGGAACCCCACATATTCTGCTGCAGAGGATGAAGTGATCCACCAGAGCCTGGTGCGTGACTATGCCATCCTGTTCTCACGCACCACCCAGAATCAGCAGGAGAGGTCTGCACTGTGGCAAAATCTAGTTAGCAAGATAAATGATGTCGGCATGCATGATAGGACATATGAGCAGGTGAGACATCACTGCAGTGATTTGATTAGAAATGTCCGCCAGCGTGCTGCAGATATCCGCAGGCAACAGGTTGCCACAGGTGGGGGGGGTGGCCACACATTCCCCCCACACCAGACAGAAAGGGCTACTGCTAAGTGTTGTGGATCCAGCCCCAGAACAACAACAGCAACAGTCATGCATCATGATGGAGGTTGGATCCACACAGCAGCAAGACACCGAGCGTGCAGGTAAGATGCCATATTTATTTATTGTTATTACTTTTACATTTGTTGACCAAGATAGTCTAGCTGGATATATGTCCATTTTCAGTAGAGGCCTGGGGAGAAAAGCTCCACACATAACATAATAAAGGCAGACAGACAAGTTGTTAATACAGACAGCCAACATAATACAAATATACACCAGCTTGTTAATTAAATCAACATACATTTAAGGAACTCAAACAGTTTAAAGTCATACACAATGTACTGTTGGTTTCAAAGCAATTCTACCTAAAACATAACGGTTATGCAATAAGGCAAAAGCCATATAGATAATAGTTAAAGCTCAGAAGGGTAGAGAAGTAGAAGGAGTATGAAAGATAAAATAATAGGGAAGAGGCAGGAGTCAAGAAGGGAAGTGAGGAAAAGAAGGAAGACAGTCAAGAGGAGGTGGGAGGGATGGGAGAAGTAGGTCAGAGCATAGAAGGACATCAAGGGGAAAGAAACAGGGTAGAAGCTAGTTCTTATGCACAATGAGGGGTTAAAGGTAAAGAGAGGGTGGGGAGAGGAATGTTAGCCTGGAGTACTACAAGAACAAAGCCAGTGGTTTTGGAAGTACAGTTTGAGTTGTCGTTTGAAGAGAGGTAAGGGTGAGATTAGAGTTAACTCCTGGTATGTACATATGACTGTTCTGTACACTGTTACTTCATGCACGCATAAGGTGTGCATGTGGTATGTATCTGTCATCATGATATGAAATTGTGCATGTGTGATACAGACATTATGAGCAGCTGATGTGTATAAGGGAACTAGTGTACTACTGTACTGTATCATGTGCAAAACAAATGGCACACTTGTGCCCACTGACATTACTCTCTTCATACTTCCAGGTCCCTCCCATCTAGCAACGAGGCAGGCCATACATGCTGGTGAGTGTGTTTAACATTACCTGAAAAACAATTTATAATACTAGTAAGAGTAGTGTAACTCTGTAGTATACATGCTGGTGAGTGTGCTTAATAATACCTGCAATACCCAGTTTAACAAAATTAAGAGTAGTGTAACACAGTACTGATGTGTGTGTTTACTGTGGGGTGTGCATGTGTGCGAGTGTGCCTGTGCCCATGTGTGCATGTGTGTTAGTGTCCATGAGTGCATGTGTCCATTTCTGAATGTGTGCATTAGTATTGAAGTGCATCTCTGTCAAATATGTGTTGAGACTGTAATCTGTGTTCCCTGTTTTCCTCCCATAGGTTCTGGTGCTGCTCTGGTGACCTGCAGCAGGGAACCTGAATTTTGTGCCCCAGGTACTGATGATGATGAAATGTCTGTAATGGTGCAGGAAGGTGTGTCTGGGTCCACCATTGGTCAGCCAATTGATAGTACACAGCTGTCAACCCTGTCAATGCGCACAGTCATCCTGCCGTTACATCCTTTGTCACCATTGTCCCTAGGTGATGGACAGTCTGCAGTGGGCATAGATCAGGGTAATGTGGTACCTGTGGTACATGCATCCCCACAAGGCAGCCATGAGCAGGGTCCTCCAATGGTACCACGCAGACAGTCGCCCATGGGTTCTCGTGGGGGCATCCATGGCCGTACTGCCTCTGGCCGACGTGCCCAAGGAGGTATGTCAACCTCCACTATGTTTCGAACTGTTATGCAGGCACAGGCACATATGGAAAGGTACACCAGACAGGGTCTGAGGGAGCTGAGAGCATGTCACACAGCCATGACAGACAGCATGCGTGACGTTGCAAATGCTATCCGTAACTTCACAGATGTCGTTGACAGACGTTGTGAGGGCATACAACAGCTGCTCCACAACCAGATGTCCATGGGCCAGGGCGATGGTGTGCGTTTGCGAAGTCGACGTGGCCGTATGCCAGCAACAGCACCAGCTGGCAGTGGCCGCGGATGACAACAGGCCCACTCACGCACCTCAAGTGCCAGCACCAGCCCCAGCAATGCTGGGTCTGTGCTGTCATCAAGACGCCCCAAGAGACCACGTGCACGTGGCTCTGGACAGTCCCAACAGGGAACTGTGTCCAGTCAACACACCCCTGCTTCTGATGACAGTACCCAGTCTGGGTTAGTACCGGATACGGCCCGTAGCACCCCTGCCAGGCACAGGTACTGTGTCCGTGCCCACAGACACTGATCTGGATGACCTGACAGGTGCAGTCTGTGGCTGTCCACAAAACCCTGTACATGGCAGCCATTATGTGGGACTGTGTGCGTGCTTACACACATGCAGAAACCTAACACCTAGAGCAAACACATACACACACACACACACTGCACCAACACTGGTCCACCCTGTACTGCTGCCCCTCACAAACACACATACACACACATGTCAATTGGTGTTACCAGTGGCTGGCTTGGGCATACCTAACCCACACCCTGTGCATATGATGACACTGTGCCACCTCCTGCATACTACAACATTGGTGCAGGAAAAGGTAAACACGTTGCTGATGCACAGTGTGAATACATAGATGTGTATAAGTAGTAACATGTTGGCAACTGTTCACTGTTCCACTATGATTGTGTGTATATCCCAGCAGTCCTGCTGCAGTATCTGTATGAATGTCCTCAATTGTTATCTGCACCCATACTACTTACCAAAGTGTACCAGCTGCACACCATCACATGCTAACATTGACTATGGGAATGCGCATCATGTGCTGTTATGTAGATTCAGCTATATGTATTTGTTCTGTCACACATGCATTTATACACACCCTGCTACCCACACACATGCACATGCTCACCTGCCATTCCCATTATTTATTACCCTACATAAGTAGCTGTCGATACATGACAGGTACACATTTGAGAAGTGCACTATGTTGTTTACTACTGACTTCCTCTTCTCTACCTGTACTCACAGGGTGCAAGCAACCTCATCAGTTCAAAGGTGTAATGTGCATCAGGTACTGTGGTACCCTGATTGCCACATCAAACATGTTTCCCATACGGAAATGCACACACAGACACATCCCACATCCACATACTTGCCCCATTCAGGCTTCAAAACACTATCTAGGTATATTCTGGTACATGTGCGTGTTACTGTAGCATGTAACACTATACTGAGTACTGGCAGTTGTCTGTTGTCATGTTGTTTGTATAGAGTAAAAGAATTGTTTGATTATCCTACTTCGTTTTGTGGACATTACTTGAAGAAGTGTTACCTTACATGTGTTATTGGTATCACCACCTTCTCTTTTGTAGTTTTGTTTGTATAGGGTATTGTCAACATCACTGCTTGTTAAGGGTAATGTGCACCCTGCAGTGCATAGCCCCATTTGGCAAAAGCCACATCCCACCCCCATCATTGTGCACACACACTAACCCCACCCACAGTAAAACACATACTTTCCATTTGCAAGATTCAAACCCATACCTCACTGTGTTATGACAGTAGAAGCAGACACATTAGCAGAGTGTGCTATTTGCATCATTTGGAGAAATCCTTTCTAATGCTGTACTTAGAGGGTGCTGACATCATCTGTGTGTAGGAGGAGGGATGTGCACCCTGTAGTGTGTTCTCCCAGTTGGCAAAAGGCACTTATCCCTCCCAGCATAATGCATACACATAAACCCCACTCATACATTCCCTTTGCAGGATTCAAACCCCTACCTAGCTATGTTATGACACTGGAGAAAAACACATTAGCAGAGCGCGCTATACAAATTACTGGAGGACTTTAATACAGGTAATATAGTTATAGAGTCCTGACATCATCAGTGTTTCAAAAGGGGGACCTGCATCCTGTAATGTACTGTCACAGTTGCTAATAGGGGCATTTCCCACACACACATCGATGTGTTTGAGGTTTGCATATGTGGGGGATCCAGTACTCCAGTGTGATTAGTATATGGTTTGATTGCAACAATGAGGGATATACTTCCAGTGGTGAGCATTTTGTACTCATGTTTGTGATGATCAGGTCTAGTATATCTGCCCCTCTTGTGGGAAGGTTGATTACCTGTTCCATAGCTAAAGAATGTCTGATGTATGGGAACCCTAGAGCTTGGGTATTGTGGCTTGTGTAATGTTCACAGTCTATGTTTGGGTAGCTGACGTCACCCAGTATGATGGTGTTTGCAGAGAAATCTATGCTCTCCTGTGTGAGCATGAAGGCTGTGTGGGAGTCCTGAGTTTGAGAGGGTGCTGTAAGAGCTCCTCTGTGTCTCTTTCCATGTGGTCCAGGGAGGTACGTCTCAGGTTGTTTGCACCAGCATGGACAATGACTGCCTCATAGTTGTACTTGCTGTGGAGTGACCTGTGTGCCTGTGTTATGTGGCACATTCTATCACCCGGCAGGTAGCTAAATGTGACCCTCACCTTGCTCAGTCTGGAGGGTGGCACGTCAGTCAACAGCTCATGTCAAGCAAGTTTACACCCCTCATAAATGATGTGGAAACCTTCAAAGGCCACAGGCCTGTTGAAAATATCGACCAGACTGCAGATACCTGTATAAAGGCATTCTATGGACACATTCAGGAATGCATGGATCATGAAACCACATATGAAAGCATGACCCAATTCTCCAAAGGCAGACGTCCTGTGTGCCGGACACCAGCCATAAACAAACTATACAATAGAAGGATGAAGCCACTACATGATACAACAAACTCCCAAAATGTGAAGGCATCACTGATGAGTATTGGAAGACAACTACAGGCACCCATACGATTGCCATCTTTGAGAGAAGATTCCACAAGCCACTGAGGATAATCACAAGGCTTTCTGCGGTTATGTTAGGAACCTGGGTGGTACTACCCAGATATGCTCAGAGGTAATCCAAGATGTCACACGAAATACAAAGCACACAGACATTGCCATCATCCTAGTGGACAGGTTCACTGCTGCCTTCTCCCCCCCACCACACCAAAAGGGCAAATATGTCTTGCGGCAGAATGCTGCCCCCCTGACATCACAGATGCTCAGGTAAGAGATGCCCTTCCCAAAGCAATAAACACTGCATCAATGGGACCAGACAGTGTCCCAGGCTGTGTCCTACATGAACCACAAGAAGAGCTACACCCAGACATAACACTACTTTTCAATCCCAGCCTTACTACACGATATGTGGCTAAAGAGTGGCATACAGCAACAGTGGTCCCTCTACATTCAGGTGGTGCCTTCATGGATCCTGGACACTATTCGCCCCATATGTCTGACTAGCTTGGTCTGCAAAGCTATGGCAAGGATCATCATGAACCTCACATATATAGATATTGTGGACCTACAGACATGTCACCATACACAGTTTGGCTTTGTTAATGGCAGATCCTGTCTCTCAAACCTGTTTGATTTCTTTGAAACAGTCACCAAGGCCACTGTCAAGGGAAGGAGGTCTACACAGCCTACCTGGACCTTGCATAAGCCTTTGATACAATACCCCACTTGTGCATTCTAGGGAAGCTCACCAGTGTACATATTAACCCCTATGTCACTATGGATATTGCACAGTGGCTCAAGGGCAGAACACACATGGCTAGAATTGCTGGAGCCATGTCAGCCTCCAACCAGGTACAAGTGGTGTCCCACAAGGCTCAGCCCTGGGAGCTGTCATGTTCATTATATATTTATCATAGGTACAGGCCCACATGGAAGTACTGTGGCTGAGCAAGTTGCAGGTGACTGCAAACCGGACGCCATAATCAACTCTCCAGCTAACACACGCATCCTCCAAAAGGGCCTCTTGCAAACACATGACTTGTGCCACAGCCATGGCCTCAAGGTGAATGACAAAAGTGTATAGTCATCCCTTTGTCAAACACAAAGTGACCACAAAGTACCACATATGTGTTAATTCATTAAGTGCAGACAAAGGTATCATGGACCTTGGGGTACACAGGTTGATAGCATTCTAACATTTGACAACAACATGGACAAAGTGGTTAGGAAAACATGTTATATGGGCCACATCATCATGATGGGATCCACATGTAGATCAGGGGAGGACATTGTGCCCCTTTACTCATCCCTCATCATGCCCATAATTGACTATGATGAACCTGTCGGCATGCACCTTACCAGACACCTGCAGCAACTGGAAAGACCACATACGCATTCTCGACAATAGGATCAAAGGGCTCAAACAGATGCCACATACTGACTGGTTAAAGAAACAGCAGCTCTACTCAGTGGCATACTGCCTCTTCATAGTCAATCTGTGCCTGACATATAAAGCCATGTCAAACCCTCACTTAATGGCCATGCTGCACCTCAGAATATCCAGATCCCATCAGGATACACGCCGGAAAGACTTGAACCTCAGGAGCGATATACATAGGACATGCTGGAGGGGCACATTCATAACTCAGAGGCTCCCTTCATTCTTGAATATTATCCCAATAGAGGTTAGGCAGAGTGACTCAGTGACTATCTTCAAGAGTGATATTAATGACTGGATGTGACATTGTAGGGTTACCCTGGGTATCACTTATGTGTCACTGTGAGACAGAGGCACAGTATACTAACCTTGGAAAAGGGCATAGCAAGACAGATTTACAATGCATGTTGAAAGCCACACACATTCTGGCTAGGTGGATACATGCCCTGGGCGGACATCCCTGTATGAACCTATGGACCTATGTATCTTGTTCACCATTGGCCCTATGTGCTGTTAATCACCAATGCAATCTCAATACTATGGTAGCATGTGCAAAGGTCAGTTGTCAGTCACCTCTATGGTACAGTTGTAGAATATGTGTGTCATGTAGTAATGTCACAGCTGCCACATGTACACAGTCAACCCTATCCCCTACCCATGGATGTACAACACATGTATGAGATGGAAACACATGGCCAAACTGTGGACTAAGCACTCTGAACCCAGTACTGGCATAACCTGTCGGGTGGCATGAAATACTGCAGTGACAGCAATACCAATCTGATGTGGACCTACATTGACAGCAATACAAGCATGGAAACACACCAGGCCAGTTGTGGAGCCTAAGGATAGCATCCTGCATGACTGGCAGACATCTCTGCAACTGGCACACAGGCATACATTAGGCCTGCACACAGCATGCATAACACATAGCACACAAATCCTGTGTGCCAAACAAGCACAGTCTGTACAGCTATACAACACTACTGCCGCAGTTGTGTTAGGTAGCATTATTGTCCAGTACAGTGAGAACATGCTCACCAGGCTGGACAAGGTGTAGGTCACAGTGATATGCTCATGGGGCACTGTGGTCCACCACATAACACAAGCATACAGGTCAGTCAGATGCATGGACACATATGACTCAGTCATTGTCCATGCCACCACAGCTGATGTGGAATGTCCCTCACTGGGATACATGATAGGGAACATGGAAGGGATCACTGAGCAAGTGACACAGGCTGGTAGAACCCTGACCTTGGTTGGCATCAGACCCTCACCAGGGATTCTGACATATTACTGAATGCTAATGAATTACTGTAGCTACAACACCCTAGCTGAATGGTTCTTAGCATGCGGTCACTGCATTGCTATGGAATAACGTCTTACCACTCCCAGAACAGGTGAAAACATGCAGCACCTGTTCATCAACAACAGGTAGACTATATGCCCCAGACCAGGTGTGTATCCCTCACTACTAGGCTGATAGCATCTACATCTCACACTGTATATACACATCCCACATGCAGCACCTGCACAGAAGACCACAGTCATAATGTTACCCTGTGCAAATACCATGTATTCACATGTGGCAGGCATCACACATGGTAACTATTGAAGGTCACAGGCACATATGTGTATTTGGCACACACATACATCATGTGTGCATTGCCATAACTGGTTTAATCAATGTCATGCATTATTGTGAGGGACAACCCGCACACATGGGCATTTTGTGTGGGCAACACACACGTGGCATGTCTGTAATCAAAAGCCATAAATAATTGTGATATCATTTAGAAATGGGTATGTGCATCCTGTAGTGTGTTTTCCCAGTTGCCAAAAGGGATATTTCAGTCATACACACTTACCCCCCCTTCACACACACTTGCCACTTGCTGGATAAAAACCCCTACTTAGCTATGTTATGACACTAGAGACAGACGCATTAGCAGAGCGTGCTATTCGCATTACTGGGAGTTTTCCTTTCCCCTGATATACTTATAGGGTGCTGACATCATCAGAGTTTAGAAAGTGGAATGAGCATCCTGTGGTGTGTTTTCCCAGTTGCCAAAAGGGATGTTCCTTTCATACACACACACTTACCCCCCTCCACACACACTTGCTGGATTCAACCCCCTACCTAACTATGTTATGACACTAGAGACGGACGCATTAGCGCAGCGCGCTATTCGCATTACTGGGAGATTTCCTTTCCCCTGATATACTTATAGGGTGCTGACATCATCAGAGTTTAGAAAGTGGAATGAGCATCCTGTGGTGTGTTTTCCCAGTTGCCAAAAGGGATGTTCCTTTCATACACACTTACACACACACTTACCCCCGTTCACACACACTTGCTGGATTTAAACCCCTACCTAACTATGTTATGACACTAGAGACGGACGCATTAGCGCAGCGCGCTATTCGCATTACTGGGAGATTTCCTTTCCCCTGATATACTTATAGGGTGCTGACATCATCAGAGTTTAGAAAGTGGAATGAGCATCCTGTGGTGTGTTTTCCCAGTTGCCAAAAGGGGTGTTCATTTCATACACACTTACTTACCCCCCTTCACACACACTTGCTGGATTCAAACCCCTACCTAACTATATTATGACACTACAAACAGACACATTAGCCGAGCGCACTTTTCGGATTACTCAAAGATTCCTTTTTTCCTGATATACTTATAGGGTGCTGACATGATCAGTGTCTAGAAAGGGGAATGAGCATCCTCTGGTGTGTTTTCACAGTTGCTAGGAGTAACATTTGGACCAAGTGTGTGAGCATGCCCAGTTCAGCCTTCCCATGGCATGTTGTGTGAAAGATGTCTCATTTATGTAAGTGTGTGAGCATGCCCAGTGTGGGCTTTCCATATGTTGAACTCTGCAGCCCATCACATTTGTGGACGAGTGTGACCTTCAACAAATACCTCCAGTGTATGGTTGTGTGTTCTGTGCCATGTTGTGTAGTTACTGTCCAAATGCTTTTGTGTGAACACAACAGGGAGTATACTGTGCCTGCAGGTTTTGCATGGGATACTTTGCACACAATTGTCAACATCCATTCATACTGACCTAACACTGTAGTACTGTATAGTGTAGTGGTTCAGTACTTTCACTGTGGTGGTCAGTATCCTGGGCTTTAGTCCTATCACTGCTTTACATTTCCATAGTGTGCACAACAGCCTGGTTAGGGTCCAGTTGTGCACATCTGCACAAAGGCGGTGCCTCTACGGACCCTGGTAATTACTGCCCCATAAGCTTAACAAGTCTAGTCTGCAAAGCTATGGAGAGGATCATAATTGAGCTCATAAACAAAGATATAGGGGACATGCAGACATTGTACCCATCCCAGTTTGGCTTGGTCAAGGGCAGATCATGCCTTTTGTACTCGGTTGACATCTTCTAAATGGTCACTTAGGCCATTGTTGAGGGAAAGGCAGTCCATACAGCCTACCTTGGCCTTGCAAACACTTTCAACAAAATACCCCACTCAGGTATTGTAGAAAACCCTACCAACTGAAATGTAAACCCATATGTCACAAGATGGGTTACAAACTGGCTTAAGGACGGGACCCACAGGGTTACAGGGTTACAGTTGCTGGCACTATGTTAGACTCCAGGCTGGTCACAAGTGGTGCCACACAGGGCTCAGTCCTTGGTCCCCTATTGTTTGTCATGCACTTCTCAGAAGTACAGGCCAACATGGGAGGACTTTGGCTGACAAAGTTTGCAGATGACTGCACACTGGGCACCATAGTGGACAGTGCATCAGACACGGATATCCTTCAGAAAGGACTCACGGAAACTGATAGCTGGTGCCAGAGCCATGGCCTGAAGTCAAAGTGCACAACATGTGTAGACATACCCTTCGGGAAAAGCAAGGTAACCCCAAGCTACCATATATGTGGCAATCCTCTAAGCACAGAGGAGGTTATCATGGACCTGGGGACACAGGTTGACAGTCACCGTTCTTCTGACACTCACATTGCTAAAGTGGCTAGAAAGACCTTCTACATTGCCCACCTGATCAGGAAGGGATTCACATCCAGATCTAGTGGGTCATTGTTCCCCTGTACTCTTCACTTATCAGACCGGTGATCGAGTACAATGCCCTATTCTGGATGTATCTCACCCAACATCTGCAGCAATTTGAGAGACCCTGAATGTCCCCCAACAAAAGGATAAAGGAACCCCAACATCTGTCATATGCTGCCAGATTGAAGACACTCCCGCTCTATTCAGTCACATACCGTCTGCTTAGAGGTGACATGTGCCTGACATGCAAGGCCATGTCCAAACAGGAATTAATGGACATGCTCCACCTCAGGATCGGCAGATCCACCTGAACCACTAGTGCAAGTGACTTACACTTTAGCATGGATGTACATTGGACATGTTGGAGGGATGGAGTTATCACTCGGAGACTCCCTATGCTGTGGAATACAATCCTGGTCCATGTGAGGCAGAGCACCTTGCTGGCTCTGTTCAAGAGGAATCTTGACCTGTGGATGGGAGGTCATACGTTTACCCCGGGGATCATCACTGTGTCACTGCTGGAGAGAGGCACAACAAAATAATGGGCACAGTACTCCCTACCTTGACCTGGCAAAGGCTTTCGAAACAATACCCCACTCGGGTATCATTGAAAACATCACCAGCTTAAATGTGAACCCATACATCACAGGATGGGTTGCAAACTGGCTAAGTGACAGAACACACAGGGTCAAAGTTGCTGGTGCCATGTCACACTCCAAAACTGTCACAAGTGGTGTCCCACAGGGCTCAGTCCTGGGCCCACTTTTGTTCAGCATCTACTTTTCAGAAGTACAAGCAAACACAGGAGGATTATGGCTTACAAAGTTTGAAGATGACTGCAAACTGGGAACCATAGTTGGAAACCCATCTGACACAGACATCCTTCAGAAGGGTCTCATAGACAGAGATAACTGGTGCCAGAGCCATGGCCTTACGTTAAACACTAAACAATGCATAGTCATACCCTTCGGGAACAACAGGGTTACCCCTAGTTCCCATCTAGGTGGCAATCCTCTAAGCACAGAAGAGGTTATCAGGGACCTGGGCACCCGGGTTGACAGTAATATTTTGTTTGACACTCATGTTGCCAGAGTAGGCCTGGGGCAGTTCCTGCTATTAGGACAGTGGTCTGCAGCAAGCTATGTAGTAGTAGTCAGTTTTAGCCATTGGTATTTGACCATGGGTAATCCATGTTGCTTCTTGTTGTGGTACCAACATGGGTGTGTGGTTGGCCATGCCATTTATTGCTAGTCACCCTCATTTTGTAGCTTGTTCCATGTGTTTGCACATGTACAACACTGTATGAGGTGTGACCTGGTAGTGTCAGAGTGCTGATGTGGGCTTTGACCCTGTTTTCTATTACAGCACTGATATCTACATTCTCTATACTGTGTGCGTTTACACTGCACGCATTTATACTTCTGGCATTGGGTAGCATTACATCTAGGTTCCTATCACTTGTGGTACCTATGAGGTAGGTTTGTGTTTTTTGTGGTTTATGATTGGTGAGGGTGGATGTTAGTCGGGTCCTCAGGTGTGGATATGGTACATGGTATTACATTACTTAACACATGGCATTCATGCCTCAGGTGATGCTGCAGGGCTGCCTCTGTCGGATGCACATACTACACTCCCTGTACATGTTTGGAAGCAGGTTGTGTCATGTTAGGCATCCCTGTTACTATATGAGTGAGTCAGAGCGGGTATCAGTCCCAGTGTTCCTACTGACCAAGTGTATGTGCTATGCGTTGCCTCTTTGCCAAGGCCAGGGTATACTGGGCATGCCTCCTTCTGCTTACTGGGACAAGGTCAGGTTGTTCCTCCTCCGAGTCACCCTCTGCCTGTGGTGGCCTTGGCAATGGTGGGGGGATGTTAGGCCCAGCCCTGTGCTGGTCCTGCTGCAGCTGTTTCCGCAGGGTCATATTATGTATCATAGCACATATCATGACCATTTGGGTACATGTAGTTGGTGTGTACTACAAGGCTCCACCAGATGTGTCCAGACACCGGAACCATGACTTGAGCAGCCCAAACACACGCTCTATGACATTACGTGTTTGTGCGTGTGCCTCATTATGGCATTCCTGTTCAGGTGTGTGTGCATTTCTGATGGGTGTCATCAGCCACGGCTCAAGTGCATAACCTGCATCCCCCACTAGGAGTCCGTGTGGGAAGTCCCCACTGGCAAATGATTGGTACAGCTGTGTCAGATGCCAGATGTGGGAATCGTGGTAGCTCCCAGGGCAGCCAGCAGACACATTCATTATTATGCCCTGGGCATCACACATGACCTGGCAGTTGATGGAGGAGTATCCCTTGCAGTTAATGTAGGCTCTACCCCACTCACCAGCTGGTGCTTTGATGCATACGTGCGTGCAGTCTATTGCACCCAGCACCTCAGGGTATCCCGCTATTTGCTGGAAGAGACGCATATTGCTGGCCACAACCTCACGGTCATTAGGGACATATATATGATCACCGACATGTGCTGACATGGCATCCAGGAACTGGTGCAGTACCCTGGAGGCTGATGCCTGTGATATCCCCATCATATCACCAGTTGGTCTCTGGAAGGTACCTGTTGCTAGTATTCTTAGGCCAACACATACCTTGGTTTCCACTGGGATGGGTTCCCTCTGTTGGTTCTGTGTGTGAGATGTGGCCTGCACAGCTCAACAATCTGCTGCAGAAGGTCTCTGTCCACTCTGTAGCTCTACTATCTCCAGCTCATGTAACCCATGGTAGGTGACCCTGGGCCTGTATACTCTTCTCCTTCTCCTCACTCTGGGTTGTCTGTCAGCATCTGCATTGTCACCACTCTCAGCAATTCGCCTTTGCCTGATTATAACAGCTATGGCAGCCCCTAGCATTTCTGCTCTGAGTTCAGCTTTTTTCAGTTTTCAATTCTGATAGCTTACTTTCTTGCGTATCTCTTGTGAGAAACACCCTGCACTGCTCTTTGCAGTGTTTTAAGTGCTGGGTTGGCCTTCTAGTCTGCCTGCATAATTGCCTGCTTCCAATTGTTTCCACCAATTAACTCCAGGAGTATCCTCTGGCAGTTTCCGTGTATTTTGGTTGTTTCCTGTTTCCTCTCTGTTTCCTCAGGGGGAGCAATGTGCACACCAGCTTAAGCACGCTCACAGTCACTTAAACGCGCACACACATCCCTACACGGTGTTACACGCGTGCACACATCCTTACACGGTGTGAACTAGGCTGATTCATGTTAAAACGTGCACACACTGCCTTCCACACGTGCACGCCTGCGCAAACCGTTGTAAACGGTTTGCAACACGCTCCCACATGTTGAGCCTGCCTTCCACGCGTGCACACGTGCGCATGCACGTATATCAAGAAACTTTGAGTGTAGGGATAGCGTAAACCTTCAATTTCTTGACTTTCCTAGTATTCTGTTGGGACACACCTCCCTCCCTGATGTCTGTCTGTCATCTGTCACCTTACATTGCCCTCCAATCTGGTACATTTGTTTCTATCCTCCTCCCCCCCCCCGATGTCACCTACCTCTTACTCTGTTCCTCCCCTTTCTCTAACTCTTACACTACTCAGAAAGTGCTCATTACCTATGTGGCAGTGTGATTCAGTATTGTAACCCTCATTTACATAGGATTGCCTAGTAATGCTTAGTTACATGTCTTACAGGGAGCTTCCCCCCCTTGACAACCACTAAACGGAGGCCATATTGTTTTTGGTCTGCAAGTCCCTCCATTGACATTCCATGTAATACATAAATCCCACAATTGTGGGCTTATAAGCTTCCGTTTTCAGTTTTAGGTAGCGCACCCTGTTTGCGTGGGTGTGCGCTGCAGTTAAACATCATAATCCCACGGAAAAAAAAAAAAAGTTATATAACATATTTTTGCAACACTTTTTCATGCCAATGGCCACATATTTGGCCATTGGCATGCTTAATGAAACATATGCACCCTTTATTTGGAGCTGACATAGCTCCGTTTTAGATTTTGCAAAAATGTACTCAGTTGTCAGCTGAGTACATTTCTGCAGCTAACATGTCCATTACACGGACTGGTTTCAGCTTCGTGGATCGCTCAAATACCTCATTTGCATATCGTTGAGCTGCAAATGAGGTATTGAGCATTTCCACGCCCAGTCCGTGTAAGAGACGTGTTAGCTGTCTCTTACATGGAGGTTTGGGCTGTACCTGAATCGGGAGGGTTACACGGAGGCTTACACTACTCTTGAACTCCGTGTAAGCCTTCCTGAATCTGGCCCATAATCTTCTATACAATCTAATTAATCCACCATTACATACATTGTTCAATTCCTGCCATTCCTTAAACCTCATTCCTCTTCCAAAACATTTTCTGCATGTATTGTTCCCATAATTTTCATTTTTTCTGTGTAATTTGCTCCTTCCCTTTTCTAAAGATCCTACTTCCTGTTCTTTTAGCTATGTTACAATATTCATTACTTCAAGTATGGTTGGTACAGACTTTGATTTTTATTTTCTAATAATTGCTTTTTTGGCAGCCACGAGAATTAAATTTAATTACTATGTCTAGGCAATTCAGATTCTTTATTCCAGCTCAAAAACATCATTTGGTTAGTTATACTTATTTGTTCACCCAGTATGTCTAACAGAGTACGCTGTAGGGAATTAACTCATTACACTCCAAAAACATATGCTCCCATGTACTTCTTTCTTCCCCATAACACCTTCAAAATTTGCCACCTACCTGAAGAAAAATTCTTTGGAGTCTGCTTGGAAGTATAAAAGTACCTATGCAAACACTCCCAAGCAAAAATCCTAAATCTTCTAGATTTTGTTGCATATTTCAGAGCTATACATATGTCCTCCCATTGTTTATTTGTGAATTGCTTATCTAGTCTCTCTTCCCGATCTTTTCTTATCTCCTCTGACTGAGTCCTATAGTTAATGTGCAATATTTTATATGCCCTACTAATTATCACATTTTTAACAACAGCTTCTGTTCTATATTCATCTTCAAGATCAAGTCAAGTGCAGGTCTTTCACTTAGAATTTCCCTGTCCTTTTCTCTTTGCCTACACTCTGATATCAATCCCTGATAAGGAAGCCAGTCTCTAGCCTGCAAATGCCTTTTTGACCTCTTTCCAATATATTACCTTTCCCTGTCTAATGATTTGTTACCTATACCTTGGCTCCATTGCCATCTTCCTCTAGTAAATTCCAGCCCTCTCTTGGCTATTCTCTGTATCCCTAATCACAGTCATCCTTATCCACACAATCCCCTTTCACCATTCCTGTGTTGGTATAGTTCTTAGTATAACGAAAGCAGAGCTGAGACCATAAAAGCAGGAACCACAAGCAAAAAACAAACGGTTCAGCCACACTGAGAATGGCTGAGGACAAATTTATTGTAATTAATCTTTATATACAAGCGCTTTCACCCTGCCCAAATGCAAGGCTTTTTCAAATAATAAAAAAAAACTCTTTACCCCCTAAAAAGGCACCAATAATTTCCTAATGTTTTTAAAGGTACATACCCTCCCTCTTAATTGCAACAAATACAGCAATTTAATACATTTCAATTTGTATTACCCATGTTTCATAATTTTCATGATTCAAAATACATCATTCAGTGTAAGCTACTGTACAATACATGTAAACCTGAACAGAACTATAGTTTCTCTGCTTTTTTAACCAAGTATGGTTTTATAGATATGTGATCTGTGCAAAGGGATGACTGTTGCTGTCCTCCACTCTACTGGAGCAAACCTTGCCTAGAGACTGTTGTTAAATAAAGAGCTGAATTGGTGTGCTAGGTCATGCTTCAGCTATTTACTAGGCACCCTGGGATTCCATAAGGGTTCATAAATGCTGTGTCTCTAGGTTTAGAGAGTGCAGTGACAACTTCTTCTTTTGTGATATCAGGCAATGGAATCATAGGGGGAATTTCATCAGAAGTGACAGGGGGTGATAAACGGGTGAAATTTTCATTGAATGCAAAGGCCAGCAAGTTTACAATGTATTCTGCTTGAATATAAGCATTATCTTCTTTAGCCAACTCAGCACGTTTGTGAGTGTTTCTCTTAAGTCTTCTAACTTAACTAAAAATACTTTACAGTTATCCATTGCATAGAAGACTATTTTAGTCTCCTATTAAGCTTTTACAGATTTGACTAGTTTCCGGATTTGTCTGTTGATACTAATGTGGGATTCTTTTTTCCGTTGAGCACTCTCCTGCTTAGTTTTAGACAGAAATGTTTGCCTTCTGTTGTATTGTGTGTTTATGACTGAGATCCTGTTAAATCGGCCATCTGTCCTGTGTTGGGCTGAATGCCCTCACTGTCCCTTCAGGTATACTGAGTGTTTCTCTTCGTACTCAGTGGGGATCCTGTAACTAACAATGATATGGTCGGAGGCTTTGCCAATGGTCAAACTGGGCATGGAGTAAATCAGTTTCCATGTTTTTCTTTTTCTATGTAGCTTGGAGGCTGGTGAGCAGAAGTGTATCAGACTTTATATTTCTGTGTTTGTCTTGTAGCCTGATAGTATCTTTTCGCCAAGTACGGAGGTAATTTTCTAGAAGCTGGTAGAACTCCATTCTTAGCTTCCTCCATAGCCATCCAGTATTCCTTCCTGGCCTCGTCTTTCTTTTCCATGTGCCACTTTGTCCTGCACTCCTCCTTTCTTTTGATGACTTCCGTGACTTCCTCAGTAACCTTTCTTTAAGTACCTTATTTCTATCGCTTGCATGGCCACATATCTGTTCTGTAGTCATCCCACATGCTGTTTGGAGGTGCTGCCATTCTTTTTCAACTAAGTCTGTTTTCTCCTCTATTTGTTTTGGGGTACTTGAGCACTGAAGACTTTCTTGTTCATTCTCCCCTTTGAATTGTCTTCCATTTATGGGTGAGTTTCAGATGGAAATATTCTGCATGATTTGGGTGAAAGACCCCACAGAAGCACAAGTAAATAATGCAAAGGCCGGAGATAATGCATTGGCCGAAGGTCAAGATTGAACCTTGTACCTTGTGCATGGGAGGTGAATACTTTAACCGCTTCGCTATCTGGTCTCTCTCCCTCTCTGGGCAAAAAAAACCTTAAAAACGTACACACTTTCAATCTGTAAAGCTCTTTCCAGTGGTAAGAATCAACCCTTCCAACTTGGGATCGAAAGGCATGCAACTTGACCATTGTACCACTTAGTTTTTCAGGTGGAAGGCCCTTTAAAAAAAGTTTTTTCAGCTTCATGATTCTCCTTGCATATCAGTCTAGTCAGACTTATGGGTCATTAGTTTCCAGGATCTATTGATGGCCCACCTCTGTGCAAATGGATGACTGTTGCTGTCCTCCACTCTACTGGAGCAAAGCCTGCCTAGAGACTGTTGTTAAATAGAGAGCTGAATTAGTATGCTAGGTCATGCTTCAGCTATTTACTAGGCATCCTGGGATTCCATAAGGGTTCATAAATGCTGTATATCTAGGTTTAGAGAGTGCAGGGACAACTTCTTGTGATATCAGGCAATGGAATCATTGGGGAAATTTCATCAGAAGTGACCAGAGGTGATAAACGGGTGAAATTTTCATTGAATGTAAAGGCTAGCAAGTTTACAATGTCTTCTGCTTGAATATAAGCACTGTCTTCTTCAGCCAACTCAGCACGTTTTTGAGTGTTTCCCTTAAGAATTTAACTTAACTAAAAAATACTTTACAGTTAACCTTTGCATAGATAGCTATTTTAGTCTCCTATTAAGCTTTTGCAGATTTGACTAGTTTACAGTTTTTTCTGTTGATACTAATGTGGGATTCTTTTTCCGTTGAGCACTCTCCTGCTTAGTTTTAGACAGAAATGTCTGCCTTCTGTTGTATTGTGTGTTTATGACAGAGATCTTGTTAAATCGGCCTTCTGTCCTGTGTTGGGCTGAATACCCTACCTGTCCATTCAGGTATACTGAGTGTTTCTCTTCGTACTCAGTGGGGATCCTGTAACTAACAATGATATGATGGGAGGCTTTGCCAATGGTCAAGCTGGACATGGAGCAGCTCAGTTTCCATGTTTTTCTTTTTCTATGTAGCTTGGAAGCTAGTGGTCCTTGTGAGCAGAACTGAGTCTGACTTTATATTTCTGTGTTTGTCTTGTAGCCTGATAGTATCTTTTCGCGAAGTACGGAGGTAATTTTCTAGAAGCTGGAAGAACTCCATTCTTAGCTTCCTCCTTAGCTATCCAGTATTCCTTCCTGGCCTAGTCTTTCTTTTCCATGTCCCACTTTGTCCTGCCCTCCTTTCTTTTGATGACTTCCATGACTTTCTCAGTCACCATTCTTTAAGTACCTTATTTCTATCTTTTCCTTGGCCACATATCTCCAAGCTTCATAGAAAAAGAAAAACATGGAAACTGTAAAGATCACCATACAACAGAAGATAGACATTTCGGTCTAAAACTAAGCAGGAGACTGCTCAATGGACAAAGAATCCCACATTGGTATCATCAGACAAAAATGGAAACTAGTCAAATCTGCAAATGCATAATAGGAGAGTAAAACAGCCTTTTCTGCAAAGGATAACTGTAAAGTATTTTTAGTAAGGTTAGAAATCTTAAGGGAAACACTCAAAAACGTGCTGAGTTGGCTGAAAAAGACAGTGCTTACATTCAAGCAGAATACATTGTAAACTTGCTGGCCTTTACATTCAATGAAAATTTCTCCCGTTTATCATCTCTGGTCACTTCTGAAGAAATTCCCCCTTTGATTCCATTGCCTGATATCACAAAAGAAGAAGTTGTCACTGCACTCTCTAAACCTAGAGACACAGCATTTATGAACCCTTATGGAATGCCAGGGTGCCCAGTAAATAGCTAAAGCCTGACCTAGTACAACAATTCAGCTCTCTATTTAACAACAGTCTCTAGGCAGGCTTTTTTCCAGTAGAGTGGAGGACAGCAACAGTCATCCCTTTGCACAGAGGTGGGCCATCAACAGATCCTGGAAACTAATGATGCTTAAGTCTGACATGCAAGGAGAATCATAAAGCTGAAAACCCCTTTTTTTTAGAGCCATTTGTGTTTATAAAGTCAGGAGGTCCAGTGGTTAAGGTGTGTGCCTTTCAATCACAAGGTGCAAGGTTTAAGGCTCACTACTGGAAAGAGCTTTACCGACTGAAGATGCATTTTTTTTTTGCCCTAAGAGGGAGAAAGACCAGATAGTGAAGCGGTTAAGATATTCACCTCCCATGCACAAGGTAAACGGTTCAATCCTGTTCTCCGGCCAATGTATTATCTCCGGCATTGCATTACCTACTTGTGCTTCTGTGGGGGTCTGTCCCCCAAATCATGCTGAATGTTTCCATCTGAAACTCAACCATAAAAACAATTAAAAGGGGAGAATGAACAAGAAAGTCCCCGATGCTCAAGTACCCCAAGATAAACAGTGGAGGAAACAGACTTAGTCGAAGAAGAATGGCAGCACCTCCAAACAGCATGTGGGATGACTACAGAACAGATATGTGGCCAAGCAAAAGATAGAAATAAGGTACTTAAAGAAAGGTAACTGATGAAGTCACAGAAGTCATCAAAAGAAAGGAGGAGTGCAAGACAAAGTGGGAAATGGAAAAGAAAGACTATTCCAGGAAGGAATACTGGATGGCTAAGGAGGAAGTTAAGAATGGAGTTCTACCATCTACTAGAAAATTACCTCCGTACTTGGTGAAAAGACACTATCAGGATACAAGACAAACACAGAAAGATAAAGTCAGACACAATTCTACTCACCAGGCCCAACAGCCTCCAAGCTACATAGAAAAAGAAAAACATGGAAAATGAGCTGCTCCATGTCCAGCCTGACCGTTGACAAAGCATCCCACCATATCAATGTTAGCTACAGGATCACCACTGAGTATGAAGAGAAACACTCAGTATACCTGAAGGGACAGGGAGGGCATTCAGTCCAGCACAGGACAGATGGTCGATTTAGCAGGATCTCACTCATAAACACACAATACAACAGAAGGCAGACATTTCTGTCTAAAACTAAGCAGGAGACTGCTCAATGGAAAAAGAATCCCAAATTAGTATCGACAGAGTATCGACAGGCAAAACTGGAAACTAGTCAAATCTGCAAAAGCTTAATAGGAGTCTAAAATAGCCTTCTCTGCAAAGGATAACTGTAAAGTATTTTTAGTAAGGTTAGAAATCTTAAGGGAAACACTCAAAAATGTGCTGAGTTGGCTGAAAAACACAGTGCTTATACTCAAGCAGAAGACATTGCAAATTTGCTGGCCTTTACATTCAATGAAAATTTCACCCGTTTATCACCTCTGGTCACTTCTGATGAAAATCCCCCTATGATTCCATTGCCTGATATCACAAAAGAAGAAGTTGTCACTGCACTCTCTAAACCTAGAGACACAGCATTTATGAACCCTTATGGAATCCCAGGGTGCCCAGTAAATAGCTGAAGCATGACCTAGCACACCAATTCAGCTCTCTATTTAACAACAGTCTCTAGGCAGGCTTTGCTCCAGTAGAGTGGAGGACAGCAACAGTCATCCCTTTGCAGAGAGGTGGGCCACCAATTGATCCTGGAAACTAATGACACATAAGTCTGACTAGACTGATATGCAAGTAGAATCATGAAGCTGAAAACCCCTTTTTTTAAAATCATTTGCATCTGAAAAGCCAGGTGGTACAGTGGCTAAGGTGTATGCCTTTCAATCGCAAGGTTTGATGCTCACCACTGCGAAGTGCTTTACAGATTAAAGGTATATATTACAGCGAAGCGGTTAAGATATTCACCTCCCATGCACAAGGTACAAGGTTCGAGCCTGACCTCCAGGCAATGCATTATCTCAGGCCATTGCATTATCATCTTGTGCTTCTGTGGGGGTCTGTCCCCCAAATCATGCTGAATGTTTCCATCTGAAACTCATCCATAAAGACAATTAAAAGGGGAGAATGAACAAGAAAGTCCTCGGCACTCAAGTACCCCAAGACAAATAGAGGAAGAAACAGACTTAGTCGAAGAAGAATGGCAGCACTTCCAAACAGCATGTCGGATGACTACAGAATAGATATGTGTCCAAGCAAAACATAGAAATAAGGCACTTAAAGAAAGGTAACTGAGGATGTCATGGAAGTCATCAAAAGAAAGGAGGAGTGCAGGACAAAGTGGGACATGGAAAAGAAGGACTATGCCAGGAAGGAATACTGGATGGCTAAGGAGGAAGCTAAGAATGGAGTTCTACCAGCTACTAGAAAATTACCTCCGTACTTGGCGAAAAGATACTATCAGGCTACAAGACAAACACACAAAAATAAAGTCAGACACAATTCTGCTCACCAGGCCCACCAGCCTCCAAGCTACATAGAAAAAGAAAAACATGGAAACTGGGCTACTCCATGTCCAGCCTGATCGTTGTCAAAGCCACCCACCATATCATTGTTAGCTACAGGATCCCCACTGAGTACGAAGAGAAACACTCAGTATACCCGAAGGGACAGGGAGGGCATTCAGAACAGCACAGGGCAGATGGCCGATTTAACAGGATCTCACTCATAAACACACAATACAACAGAAGGCAGACATTTCTGTCTAAAACTAAGCAGGAGACTGCTCAATGGAAATAGAATCCCACAATAGTATCAACAGACAAAACTGGAAACTAGTCAAGTCTGCAAAAGCTTAATAGAAGACTAAAATACCCTTCTCTGCAAAAGATAACTGTAAAGTATTTGTAGTAAGGTTAGAAATCTTAAGGGAAACACTCAAAAACGTGCTGAGTTGGCTGAAAAAGACAGTGCTTATACTCAAGAAGAAGACATTGTAAACTTGCTGGCCTTTACATTCAATGAAAATGTCACACGTTTATCACCTCTGGTCACTTCTGATGAAAATCCCACTATGATTCCATTGCCTGGTATCACAAAAGAAGAAGTTGTCACTGCACTCTCTAAACCTAGAGACACAGCATTTATGAAGCCTTATGGAATCCCAGGGTGCCCAGTAAATAGCTGAAGCATGACCGAGCACACAAATTCAGCTCTATATTTAACAACAGTCTCTAGGCAGGCTTTGCTCCAGTAGAGTGGAGGACAGCAACAGTCATCCCTTTGCACAGAGGTGGGCCATCAATTGATCCTGGAAACTAATGACCCATAAGTCTGACTAGACTGATATGCAAGGAAAATCATGAAGCTGAAAACCCCTTTTTTTAAAATCTTTTTCACCTGAAAAACCAGGTGGTATAGTGGTTAAGGTGAATTCCTTTCAATCACAAGGTGCAGGGTTTGATGCTCACCACTAGGAAGAGCTTTATAGATTGTAGGTATTTATTTTTTTTACCCTGAGAGTGAGATAGACCAGGTAGAGAAGCAGTTAAGATATTCGACTCCCATGCACAAGGTACAAAGTTCGATCCTGACCTCCGGCCAATGCATTATCTCCAGCCATTGCATTATCTATTTGTGCTTCTGTGGAGGTATGTCCCCCAAATCATGCTGAATGTTTCCATCTGAAACTCATCCATAAAGACAATTAAAAGGGTAGAATGAACAAGAAAGTCCTCAGCGCTCAAGTAAGCTAAGACAAATACAGGAGGGAACAGACTTAGTCGAAGAAGAATGGCAGCACCTCCAAACAACATGTGGGATGACTACAGAATAGATATGTGGCCAAGCAAAAGATAGAAATAAGGTATTTAAAGAAAGGTAACTGAGGAAGTTATGGAAGTCATCAAAAGAAAGGAGGAGTGCAGGACAAAGTGGGACATGGAAAAGAAAGACTAGGCCAGGAAGGAATACTGGGTGGTTAAGGAGAAAGCTAAGAATGGAGTTCTACCAGCTACTAGAAAATTACCTCTGTACTTGGCAAAAAGATATGATCAGGCTACAAGACAAACACAGAAAGATAAAGTCAGACACAATTCTGATCACCAGGCCCACCAGCCTCCAAGCTACATAGAAAAAGAAAAACATGGAAACTGAGCTGCTCCATGTCCAGCCTGATCGTTGGCAAAGCCTCCCACCATATCATTGTTAGCTACAGGATCCCCACTGAGTAAGAAGAGAAACACTCAGTATACCTTAATGGACAGGGAGGGCATTCAGCCCAGCACAGTACAGATGGCCGATTTAACAGGCTCTCACTCATAAACACACAATACAACAGAAGACAGACATTTCTGTATAAAACTAAGCAGGAGACTGCTCAATGGAAAAAGAATCCCACATTAGTATCAACAGACAAAACTGGAAACTAGTCAAATCTGAAAAAGCTTAATAGGAGAACAAAATAGCCTTCTCTGCAATGGATAACTGTAAAGTATTTTTAGTAAGGTTAGAAATCTTAAGGGAAACACTCAAAAACATGCTGAGTTGGCTGCAAAAGACCGCGCTTATATTCAAGCAGAAGACATTGTAAACTTGCTGGCGTTTACATTCAATGAAAATTTCACCCGTTTATCACCTCTGGTCACTTCTGATGAAATTCCCCCTTTGCTCCAGTAGAGTGGAGGACAGCAACAGTCATCCCTTTGCACAAAGGTGGGCCATCAATTGATCCTGGAAACTAATGACCCATAAGTCTGACTAGACTGATATGCAAGGAGAATCATGAAGCCGAAAACCCCTTTTTTAAAGTCACTTTCACCTGAAAAGCCATGTGGTACAGTGATGAAGGTGTATGCCTTTCAATCACAAGGTGTAGGGTTTGATGCTCACCACTGGGAAGAGCTTTACATTTTGAAGGTATATATTTTATTTTTTTTTTGCCCTGAGAGCGAGAGAGACCAGATAGCAAAGCGGTTAAGATATTCACCTCCCATGCACAAGGTTCGAGCCTGACCTCTGGCCAATGCATTATCTCCTGCCTTTGCATTATCTACTTGCGCTTCTGTGGGGGTGTCCCCCCCAAATAATGCTGAATGTTTCCATCTGAAACTCATCCATAAAGACAATTAAAAGGGCAGAATGATCAAGAAGGTCCTCAGCGCTCAAGTACCCCAAGACCAATTTTGGAGGAAACAGACTTAGTCAAAGAAGAATGGCAGCACCTCCAAACAGCATGTGGGATGACTACAGAATAGATATGTGGCCAAGCAAAATATAGAAATAAGGTACTTAAAGAAAGGTAACTGAGGAAGTCATGGAAGTCATCAAAAGAAAGGAGGAGTGCAGGACAAAGTGGGACATGGAAAAGAAAGGCTAGGCCAGGAAGGAATACTGGATGGCTAAGGAGGAAGCTAAGAATGGAGTTCTACCAGCTACTAAAAAATTACCTCCGTAGTTTGCAAAAAGATACTATTCACCTGCAAGAAAAACACAGAAAGATAGGGCAGGATTCACGAAGCCTCTTTGTAAGAGTTATAACTCTTACACGGAGGCTGCAGTTAAACGGAGTGATGTCAGCATGCTCTGCATATTCATGAGAGCATGCTGAATCACACCTAAGGCTAACACGGTCCATGTAAGACAGTAGGGGGCGTGTCCGTAGGCTGAGCCCTGCAAGCGGACACGCACCCAGAAGAGTAAAAGTGCCCAAAGTAAACACCCATGACAGAGTCCATGGAAATGTGAATAAACACAACACAACACATGCCCCCACAGACTATGAACATAAAATGTACAAATGAACATCTTATAATTTTTTTTTAAATTGTAAAGATGTTTGCCCGTGAGTGCGCTCGTTTGCGCGGGCATGCCCGTAGCACAGCCACAGTTAGCTGTCAGTGGGAAAGCATATAAGAACTAAATATGCAAAGTAAGCCAAGAAGCGATAACGTAGCGGTAGAGACGTCGGCTGAAAAACAGGCATCCATGGTTCAAGCCCCGACAACATCAATTTTTTTTTTTAGTAAAATAAGCACGAAACAAGTCTCTGACAAATATGTACACATATAAAATCACAATTTATGTAAAATGTAATGAAATAGTCCATTTATTTTGAAGAAATGTGAGGTAACAAAACAATAGAAAATGCCAGATGTGCCTATAGCTGAGCTACAGTTTAACAAGTTGAGTGCATCTGCCCGTAGCTGAGAAGTGGTTTAACAGGTGCAAAATGAGTGCCCGTAGCTGAGAAGTGGTTTAACACATGCAAAATGAGTGCCCGTAGCTGAGCAGTGGTTTCACGTGCTGAAATTGTGTGCCCCTAGCTGAGCTGAGCGTAATATGCGTGCTGAGAGCCAAATGAAGCGTAAACCAGCGTAACCCGTTCGCGCGGAGCTCTGCACTGCGCCAACAAGCTAACCGACGGGTAACGTTGAGGAAGCTGTAACAAAACTGCCTTTACACAGACACACCCCCTAGCCTGTCTAGACAGTCATAAAATATAAAAAGCAGTGGCCAGGTTCGAACCCACGATACCATGCACCATAGTGAAGGTACTGAACCACTAAGCCACAACAACTGTACTCAGAAATGCAGTAATAGCAAATATATACGAATGAATAGAAAGTGGAGCATGACAAAGCAGGTTTTGTGAAGTGGATACAATTCCAAAATGGCCAATCACAGATAAGTGCGGGAAAAACGGCATATATAAGCCTCATAGGTGGGAATACACAGCATAAACTATTGTAGAACTGACTTGCAGCCAGAATGTCAGGTGTAGGTGAGGGTAGTTGGTTTCGAGCACAGAGGTGGGGCGTTGAGGAGTCCAGATACATGGTTTGGCTCCTAGTCCACAATCATGAGGCCCAACTCATGCAGGGCCAGGTCCTGTGGGGAGCATATAGGGCTGAGGTGTGGGACCGGTTGGCTCATGATCTCACCAGTGCCACAGGGATTCCAAGGACTGGTGAGCAGGTCTGTCACCACCATGCGGATCTGAAGAGATGCAAGCAGGACCAATTGAACCTTTGGATACAGGAGGCCCGGCAAATGCCCAACGCCCCACTACTGAGTAAGTTACATTTAATTATGTATGCAAGAAATTAAATTAGCTGATATTATGGTGATGTGTATTCCAATATTACTTCATTTATATTACAGCTGCAGGTGTCCGTTCTGCGAACCGCAGAGCCTATGGCAATAGGCTGGTGCAGTTGCGCCACCAGGCAGGTCAGTAATCCGCTCCCAGTAACTGTAAAGAAATATCAAAGTATGACAGTTATCAAAAGAGTGCAGTGTAGTCACTAAGTAATAAAATGTGCAAGTAACAGTGTAAAAGTGTTTGCAAGTATTGCTTGATTACAAAAGTGTGTTGCAGTCTTAACATGTGTGTCACCAGCCAATTAAGGTTTATCCCAGTGCACACCGTTTGCGCGCCGCTCCCACAAGCTAACTGCCAGTGCGCATGCGTGAGCTCCGCGCAAACGAGCGCAGACCTGGTTTTAAGTGCTTAAAAGTGCCTTTATGGCACTTTGATTGACAGGTCCTGTACTCATTCTGAAAACCTGGAAAGAAAAATAAATTCCCACTGCCAGTCTCGAACCCAGGACCTTGGTAACATTAGTCTATATGACCTACCACTAAGCCATAACTGCCATACAAGAATATAGTGCTAAAATAAATATAACATGTAATAGTATGAATCAATATAAAGGCAATATAGGAGGTGTACTACCCAAAGCATTTCAGGTAGAGTGTTAATGGCTGAATTACTGGATTCCCACACTAGTTCAGTGTTAACAGAAACAGCCCTGCTAATTGTTAGCTTGTACATAATAATGTAAGGTAATGTACACATAAGAAGGTATGTATATGTACACATACATATATATAAATATATAGTAATACATATGAAATATAGTCGTAGGTGTTAGTATCCATACACACTCACTACAGGAAACAGTGAAGATAAATGCAGCAGCCAGAATCTGCAACACAGCCTGACCCCTCTGAGACCCACTAACCCTTTTAACTGCTTAAAGGTGGCTTCAGCACTTTGATTGACAGGTCCTGTACTCTTTTTGAAGGTTTGGAAAGAAAAATAAATTCCCACTGCCAGTCTCAAACCCAGGACCTTGGTAACATTAGTCTGTATGACCTACCACTAAGCCATGACTGCCATATGAGAGCATAGTGCTAAAATAAATATAACATGTAATAGTAGGGATCAATATAAAGGCAATATAGGAGGTGTACTACCCAAAGCATTTCAGGTAGAGTTTTAATGGCTGAATTACTGGATTCCCACACTAGTTCAGTGTTAACAGAAACAGCCCCTGCTAATTGTCAGCTTGTACATTGGTCAACAAGGTACGTACATATATGTTGCATGTATATGCATATATGTTATACATATAAATATACACATTAATACATATGAAATATAGTTGTGGTGTCAGTATCCATACACACTCACCACAGGAAACAGTGAAGACAAATGCAGCAGCTGTAACCTGCAACACAGCCTGACTCCTGTGAGACTACTAACTTCTTTATCAAGTTGGAAGGTGAATCCAAAAGCACTTTGATTGATAGACCCTGTACTCAATTTGAAAACAAGGTTATTTCAGTAGGCTCCTACCACAAGACCATTGTAACAACACTAGTCTGTAGCTGACCTACCTTCAGCAAGACATGACTCTTCATACAGGAATATAGTGCTAAATAAGTGGAACATGTAATAGTAGGAATGAAGATAAAGGCAATATAGTATGTGTACTACCCAAAGCATGTCAGACAGACTCTCACTGTCCCAAATTAGCTGTGGACCCTGCCACTAGTGTGTGTCAAACAGAAACAGCCCTGCAAACGAGTTAGCTTGTACCCACATTATTGTCAGCTAATGTACATATATGAAAGTATGATATGTACACATATGTATATATAGCAATACATATGAAATATAGTCGGGCGCCAGTATGCTGCACAATTTTTCACTACAGGGAACAGGTGGGAGAATGCAGCAACCCGGAATTCCACAACACAAAAGCGAAGTATGAGAGAGATGTACTAACCTTCACACTCACAGAACATTTTCCAACAAAAGCATACCAGCATGGACCACGCCCTTACAATCTGAAAGGGCAACGCCTATCTCACAGAACCTTTTTATAGCACTGTCCTGAAATCTCACAGTGAGGACATGCACCATCAGTAATAACAACTGGCTGTATGCAATTAGCCAATGCTGCCTTTACAATTGGTGCAGAGGCCATCACATGGGCCTGGGCGCAGATACCTACAAAAGCATTCAGTCTCTATTACGCCACATTACGCAATACAGTCATTGCACAAACCTAATGTGAGAAAGAGAGAGAGAGAGAGAGACAGAGAGAGAGAGTAAATAAGAAAATATACAGACTGCCAGCAGCAAAACCAGCAGCAGCAAACAGCAAGCAGCAAGCAGCCACCACTGACAGCAGCAACAGCTGCTACAAACATGGTAATGGAAGTAGCAGGTTAATGTGCTTTACTGTGACACCTCCAAATGTATCATAAGTTCACTATTTATAGGTATGTCCATGTGAGATAGGTTGTGTGTACATAGTCCTGAAAATATATACATATGTAATATTGCTGTACATGTTGCCCATTTACATTTCACAACTTCCATAGCTTAGAACACGAAGGCCGCTGGTTGTGCATATGATGCAGTAGTTACCAGGGTCAGCAGAGGTTATCCTCATTGGTGTGGGACCACTGTGTATGGCGGTTATGGCACTGTTCAGGTACATATCCTGTAGTATTGCCAGGGATTAATACTCAGACTGTCATGTGTTGCAATGTCCTCCAGGGGTGAACGTAGCACACATCCAGGGATACCTATTTCGCATTGCAAACAGTGATGCTATGTGGTTCTTGCAGTGTTGAGGGTGGCCTCACCTGGACATGTGAGAGAGGATAGGAGGTTACAGTCATCTGTGATAACTATCACCGCATGTGTAGGGAGAATGGGGGTACCTGCACCTGGGAACTGTTCAAAAATAATGTTGCCATTATCTGTGCATTTGGTGAATCGTGAAGCATCTTTAACACTGATGACCACAGATGCCTTGCCCCTCACATGTGAATCTGCCCCCTGCTGCAGTAGCCCCTGCTATTGTTTATACAATGTGCCTGTATCTGTAGTCCACTGGACAGGATTACGTAAGTGGTGTGCAGATGTTCTGTTAGATATGTGTGTGTGTGCAATGAACAGTACACTCCAGTATGTGGGATGTCTGTGGTAAGCATATGCAAAGGGGCCAGCAGTGTGTGTTGTGGCCTCCACTGGCCCAATGGCTGCATGGATAGCATCACAGTCATATTGAATAACTGTGTAATTACATGCACAAGCATAGCAAGGTAGTGTACTGTGCTTTGTGGTGTTGTCGGATATGTATATCCAGGCTGAGTAATGTGTGTGTCCACATCACAGGGTTGATGGCAACACACATCCAGTATGTAGGGATGAACACCAGAGTGTTTCAGATGTGTTGCCTGTGCAGAAACATCTGGCCATTACCTGTGCATCCCACAACACACACACACATGCAACATATGGCAGAAGTACTATAGCAGTACACACAGGTTCATAGGTTCATACTAGGCTATTTGCCCTAGGGCATTGATAAGCCTAGTAGAATGTGTTTGTCTTTCGCCACCCAATTACAAGTTATGCTGCTATGCCCTTGTCCGACGTTAGTATACTGTGCCTCTGTCTCAACAGTGCGACATAGAAGTGATACCTGGGGTACAACCATGATCCCATCCACTCATCCAGATTCCTATGGAAGAGAGTCAATGAGGGACTCTGCCTAAACCTAGAAAAGTGTGAGTTCATTACAGAGTGAAGGGAGCTCTTGAGTTAGAATATGCCCTCCAGCATGTCCATTTATGTCAGTGCTGAGGTTCAGGTCTCCTGAGCATGTGGCTGTATGGGACCCTGATTTCTGAGGTGCAGCATGTTCATTACTGCTGGGTAGGACATGGCTGTATATGGCACGCACAGATTGCCTCCTGAACAGGCTGTATGCCACTGAGTCCAGCTGGATTTTAACTGGGCAGCATATGATATCTGTTTGAGCCATTGCATCCTCTTGATGAGGTACTGTTGTCCCTGTACCAGTTAGCCGTAGGTGTCTGGTTAGGTACATCCCAATAGGTGCATTGTACGCAATTATAGCCTGATGATGGATGAGTAAAGAGGCACAATGACCTCCCCATGCCATACATGTGAATCCCTCAGCGATTAGCTGGGCTATAAGTAAACATGTCTTTCAATCCACGCTAGGCCATGTGGTTGACAAATGACAGACTGCTACCAAGTGTTTCTTCCCCAGGTCCCCTTAACCACGCCTTCTGTAACTCAATGGCCTAACACCTATGTTGTAGACTTTGCACACCAATGTGGAGGCGGGAATCTTGTGTTGAATATTGATACCCCTCCTTGTTCAAGCGGTTAGCTTTGATGACAAGAATGGTAACAGCTATAACTTAAGGTAGTGAGGTAAGTTCCTGTGAAACCTGAAACAGGTTTATGTTACTGCATCAGATATTGATGGTCATAATGCTAAGTAGGGTTTTGAGGCGTGGTATCCTGAGGTCTAGACTCTCCGTGTGTTGAGTAGCATCACTTTACTTCCTCATCCTTTGTGATACAAATGGATGTGGGGTTTGCCTTTATGAGCCTTGCCTAGTACAGGCACTGTGGTGTAGCAAGAGCCTCCGCCAAAATCCACAGGGCCAGGGGTGACAGGTGCAAGCTGTCCCTAGCAAAGCATACCACCCTTAAGCATGACAGGCATTAGGCACACCTGTGAATGACACCATGTATGTCGGGGTCAATTGTTGAAGGGATTTCATCTGCGTAAGTTTTGATATTGTGGCATCGCTTCTTGAAACGTGAGGGTAAAGATGCTACGCAAGGTCAGTTCAAACTGTCTTTGGGCTACGTGGCTCAGAGAGCTCCTGCACTGTCTCATGGCGTCATGTAGTCCAGTGGAGGTATGTGTCAGGTTGTATCATTCACACCAGCATGAATATTGACTGAGTCATACCGCAGGTACTTCTGCCTTTGGGGGTTACTGGAGGTTTGTGTTATGTGGCGGGTCGTGAGTGGCCCGATAGGCTGCACACTGTGACCCCACCTCGGTTAAGCCTGGTGAATATGATGTCAGTGTGCCTGATGATAGAGGCTCCTAGTACAGGTGTATGAGGTGTGTTGTTCACTGTTAATGGCTGTGAGTGTTCAGCACATTGGCTTTCAGTGTGGGATAAGGTTGCACAACTTTGTTTGTTTCATGGTAGTGGTTGCTTGAGTGTCTGCTTAGGGAGGTGGTCTCCTGGGCTGCAGTGAGTGCAGACCTGTAGTCCGAGCCTACGAAAGTATGTTCATGTGTGGATCATGTGTTAAGGTTCTCATGTTGTGGTAGGTCTATGTGAGACTGGAAGTGTAGTGAGTGTGGTTTCCTTCTCCACCTGACTGGTTATGAAGTGCAGTATTGAGTAGAGAGAGCCCAGCCTGCAGTTTGCATATGGCTGCATCACCACATGAGTTTGAATTCCATGCGTTAGGAGGAGGGTTGTCTCGTGTAAATGCAGATGTTCTTAACATTGTCTCTGGGATTTTCACACACCTCACCAGCTGGACTGGGGAGGAGACTGAACAACCGTATCTTCGGACATGCGGTAGAATACTATGTAGAATTCTGCATAATTGAAAACAAGGTCCAGTGGGGAGTGAGGGTGGTACTGATATTACCTACTACTGCTGACGAAGATATAAAGCTTCAGAGTGAGCAAGTGCCAGGTACCTATGCAATGTGTCACAATTAAGTAATGTAACAATGACAAGCAAGTCACCTGTTGGTCGTGGAAAACATGGAACATCGCGACAGTAAGCAATGCAGATGGTCAGTAGTGAGTCACAGATGTTGAGAAGCTAGTAAAATAGTGGAAGTAGCATGTACTAGTGAAATAACAAGCTGTAACAAATAACAAGCATATAAACAAAGCTAGATTCAGGAGGTTCTGATGTAGTGTTTGAAGGGCAGCAAAACAAGGCAAAACAATGTCAGTAAGATACAGCTCCAATAAGCAGGGCACTAGGCGAACTCCTGAAACCAGATGTCCTTAAAAGCTATGAATGGCAGAGTACAGCCTATTGTCACACAAGAGTGCAAGACCACAAAACCTTGTTAAAGAATGAATAAGTTGGGAATGGAAGCGCTTAACTGCCTACACAGAGAACTAATACACTTGGACACTGGGCTCTCTGAATCAGCAGTTCCTGCAACTTCAACGGATGAAATGATAATGTGTCCCGCCACCACAGTGCTTGCCACAAAACCTCCCTAATGTAAAACAACTGGTCTGAAGGCCAAGTGCTTAGTCCAAAATGACTTAGAATGATAAAGCTACACTTTAATCAAGTTACAACCGCGCGCAGTACACAAGTACAATTTAGCGACTGCATAGAATGTGCACCAGTGTATTGCTGAGATACTATGCTGATAACCTGTTTGTGTACATTTCCAGGGGAACATGGTTCTCCCAAAAAGGGAACCCCTGACAGGCTCCTGCTGCAGAGGATGAAGTGATCCATCGGTGGAGTCCTGTGCGTGACTATGCCATCCTGTTCTCACGCGACCAACCCAGAATCAGCAGGAAAGAGGTCTGCACTGTGGCAAAATCTGAAGTTAGCAAGATAAATGATGTCGGCATGATAGTAGGTTGCTATGAGCAGGTGAGACATCACTTGCAGTGATTTGATTAGAAATGTCCGCCACGCTGCTGCAGATATCCAGCAGGCAGTCAGGTTGCCACAGGTGGGGGTGGCCACACATTCCCCCCCACACCAGAGGCAGAAAGGGCTACCGCGCAAGTGTTGTGGATCCAGCCCCAGAACAACAACAAGCAACAGTCGCGTATCATGATGGAGGTTGGATCCACACAGCAGCAAGACAACCGAGCTGCAGGTAAGATGCAAATATTTATTTATTGCTTATTACAGCTTTTAGCATTTGTTGACCCTCAAGAGTTAGTCTAGCTGGATATATGTCCATTTTCAGTAGAGGCCTGGGGAGAAAAAGCTCCACACATAACATAATAAGAAAGGCAGACAGGAGGAAGTTGTTAATACATGGACAATAACATAATACAATGGATAACATACACCAGTTTGTTAATTTAAATCAACATACGTATTTAAGGGGAACTCAAAACAGTTTAAAAGTCATACACAATGTACTGTTGGTTTCTTAAAGCCAATTTACCTAAACATAACGGTTAGTATGCAAATAAGGCAAAAAGCTATATAGATAAATAGTTAAAGTTCAGAAGGTGTAGAGAAGAAGAAGAGTATGAAAGATAAAATAATAGGGAAGAGGCAGGAGTCAAGGGAAGTGGAGGAAAAGAAGGAAATATTGAGTCAAGAGGAGGGGTGTGGAGAGGGATGTATAAAGTAGGTCAGAGCATAAAGGACATCAAGGTGGAAAGAAATGAGGGTAGAAGCTAGTTCTTATGCAACAATGGAGGAAGTTAAAGGCAAAGAGAGGGGAAAAGGGGAGAGGAATGTTAGCCTGAGTACTACAGCAAGAAATAAAAGCCAGTGGTTTGAAGCTGGGGAAGTACAGTTTGAGTTGTCGCTTTGAAGAGAGGTAAGTGGGTGAGATTAGAGTTAACTCCTGGTATGTACATATGACTGTTCTGAAACATTTGTTACTTCATGGCACGCATATAAGGTGTGCAGCTGTGGTATGTATCTGTCATCATGATATGTGAAATTGTGCATGTGTGATGCGTGACATTATGAGCAGCTGATGTGTATGGGCGGGAACTAGTGTACTACTGTACTGTATCATGTGTGAAAACAAATGGCACAACTTGTGCCCACCGGACATTACCTCTTTCATACTCTCCAGGGTCCCCTCCCTGACCTAGCAAACGAGGCAGGCCACATGCTGGTGAGTGTGTTTAATATTACCTGAAAAACAATTTTTATGGGTCACTAGTAAGAGTGGGTGTAACTCTGTAGTATACATGCTGGGTGAGTGTGCTTAGTTGTATCTTGCACACCCAGTTTAACAAAAATTAAGAGAAAAAACACAGTAATTGATGTGTGTGTTTACTGTGGGGTGGCAAAGGGAGGTGCCCAAAGCCCATGTGTGCATGTGTGTTAGTGTCCATGAGTGCAGCGTGTCCATTTCTGGAATGTGTGCATTAGTATTGAAGTGCATTCCTTCGTCAAATATGTGTTGGAGACTGTAATCTGTGGCTCCCCTGTTTTCCCCTCCCATAGGTTCTGGTGCTGCTCTGGTGACCTGCAGCAGGGAACCTGGAATTTCCAAGCCCCAGGTACCAGAGCGATGAGGTGAAATGTCTGTAAATGGTGCAGGAAGGTGTGTCTGGGTCCACCATTGGTCAGCCAATTGATAGTACACAGCTGTCGTCAACCCTGCTTCAATGCGCGACAGTCATCCCGCGTTACATCCTTTGTCACCATTGTCCCTAGGTGATGGATGCCAGTCTGCAGGGGTATAGATCAGGGTAATGTGGTACCTGTGGTACATGCATCCCCGCCAAGGCAGCCATGAGTGAGGGTCCTCCAATGGTACCACGCAGGACAGTCGCCCATGGGTTCTCGCTGTGGAAGGCATCCATGGCCGTACGCCTCCTGGCACGATGCGTGGCCCAAGGAGGCAGGGTATGTCAACCTCCACTATGTTTTCGAACTGCCGTTATGCAGGCACAGGCACATATGGAAAGGTACACCAGACAGGGTCTGAGTGGAGCTGAGAGCAATCGCCACATGCCGCTGACAGACAGCATGCGGACGCTGCAAATGCGTTATCCGTGAACTTCACAGATGTCGCTGGATAAGAATGCTATGTGAGGGCATACAACAGCTGCTCCACAAACCAGATGTCCATGGCCAGGCGGCGATGGTGTGCGTTATGGTCGACAAGGGCTGTGAGATGCCAGCACACAGTTGGTCAGCTGGCAGTGCCGTCATGATGACAACAGGGCCCACCATCGCACCTCAGTGTTGAAAGCACCAGCCCCAGCAATGCTGGGTCTGTGCCGTCATCAAGACGCTCGAAGAGACCGACGTGCACGTGGCTCTGGACAGTCCGCACAGGGAACTGTGTCCAGCTCGGCCACACCCCTCGCTTCTGATGACAGTACCCAGTCTCAGTTAGTACCGATACGGCCTCGTAGCACCCCTGCCAGGGCACAGGTACTGTGTCCAAAACCCACAGACACTGATCTGGGATGGACCTGGACAGGTGCAGTCTGTGGCTGTCCACAAAACCCTGTGTACATGGTGCAGCCATTATGTGGGACTGTGTGCGTATACACACACATGCAGAAACCTAACACCTAGAGCAAAACACATACACACACACAACACACACTGCACCAAACACTGGTCTCACCTCCTGTACTGCTTGCCCCAGCTGTACGCAATTACACACATACACACACACATGTCAATTGGTGTTACCAGTGGCTGGCTTTGGGCAGGCCTAACCCAATAACCCTGTGCAGGCGATGACACTGTGCCACCTCCTGCATACTACAACATTGGTGCAGGAAAAGGTAAACACGTTGCTGATGCACAGTGTGAATACATAGATGTGTATAAGTAGTGTAACATGTTGGCAAAATTGCCCGCACTGTCTAATTACCATTGTGTGTATATTCCCAGCAGTCCTGCTGCAGTATCTGTATGAATGTCCCTCAATTGTTATCTGCATTCCTGGCTAAAACCTACGTACCAAAGTGTACCAGCTGCACACACCACCATCACATGCTGCTATCATTGGATTCGTAAGGGAATGCGATCATGTGCTGTTGTTATGTAGATTCAGCTATATGTATTTGTTCTGTCACATTATGCATTTATATACATCTCCTGCTACTCCACACACATGCACATGCTCACCTGCCATTCCATTATTTATTACCCCACATAAGTAGCTGTCGATACATGAGACAGGTACACACTTTGAGAAGTGCACTATGTTGCTTTAATGGCATTACTGACTTCCTCTCTTCCTCTACCTGGTGTACTCACAGGGTGCAAGCAAACCCTCATCAGTTCAAAGGTGTAATGTGCATCAGGTACTGTGGTAAACCCTGATTGCCACATCAAACATGTTTCCCATAAATGAAATGTACACACAGACAACATCCCACATCCAAGCTACTAATACTGCCCCATTCAGGCTTCAAAACACTATCTAGGTATGGTTTCTGGTACATATGCAAAGCGTGTTATTGTAGCATGTAACACTATACTTTGAGTACTGGCAGTTGTCTGTTGTCATGTTGTTTTGTATAGAGTAAAGAATTGTTTGATTAGTCCTACTGCTTTGTGGACATTACTTGAAGAAGTGTTACCTTGCTATATGTTATTGGTATCACCACCTTCTCTTGTGGTGTTTTGTTTGTATAGGTATTGTCAACATCACTGCTTGTTAAGTGGTAATGTGCACCCTGCAGTGTGCATAGCCCCATTCGGCAAAAAAAAGCTGGCTATCCCACCCCCATCATTGTGCAACACTCAATCCCCCACCCACAGTAAAACACACAATATCGATTTGCAAGATTCAAAACCCATACCTCACTGTGTTATGACAGTAGAAGGTGACACATTAGCAGAGTGTGCTATTTGCATCACTTGGCAAACCCTTTTCTAATGGGTGGGCTTAGAGTGGTGCCACATCATCTGTGTAGGAGTGAGGGATGTGCACCCTGCAGTGTGTTCTCCCAGCTGCAAAGGCACTTTATCCCTCCCCAGCATACACACACACATAAACCCCACTCATACATTCCCTTGCAGGATTCAAACTCTTCACCTAGCAATGTTATGCCACTGGAGAAAGACACATTAGCAGAGCGCGCTATACAAATTACTGGAGGACTTTAATACAGGTAATATAGTTATAGAGTCCTGACATCATCAGTGTTTCAAAAGGGGGACCTGCATCCTGTAATGTACTGTCACAGTTGCTAATAGGGGCATTTCCCACACACACATCGATGTGTTTGAGGTTTGCATATGTGGGGGATCCAGTACTCCAGTGTGATTAGTATATGGTTTGATTGCAACAATGAGGGATATACTTCCAGTGGTGAGCATTTTGTACTCATGTTTGTGATGATCAGGTCTAGTATATCTGCCCCTCTTGTGGGAAGGTTGATTACCTGTTCCATAGCTAAAGAATGTCTGATGTATGGGAACCCTAGAGCTTGGGTATTGTGGCTTGTGTAATGTTCACAGTCTATGTTTGGGTAGCTGACGTCACCCAGTATGATGGTGTTTGCAGAGAAATCTATGCTCTCCTGTGTGAGCATGAAGGCTGTGTGGGAGTCCTGAGTTTGAGAGGGTGCTGTAAGAGCTCCTCTGTGTCTCTTTCCATGTGGTCCAGGGAGGTACGTCTCAGGTTGTTTGCACCAGCATGGACAATGACTGCCTCATAGTTGTACTTGCTGTGGAGTGACCTGTGTGCCTGTGTTATGTGGCACATTCTATCACCCGGCAGGTAGCTAAATGTGACCCTCACCTTGCTCAGTCTGGAGGGTGGCACGTCAACAGCTCATGTCAAGCAAGTTTACACCCCTCATAAATGATGTGGAAACCTTCAAAGGCCACAGGCCTGTTGAAAATATCGACCAGACTGCAGATACCTGTATAAAGGCATTCTATGGACACATTCAGGAATGCATGGATCATGAAACCACATATGAAAGCATGACCCAATTCTCCAAAGGCAGACGTCCTGTGTGCCGGACACCAGCCATAAACAAACTATACAATAGAAGGATGAAGCCACTACATGATACAACAAACTCCCAAAATGTGAAGGCATCACTGATGAGTATTGGAAGACAACTACAGGCACCCATACGATTGCCATCTTTGAGAGAAGATTCCACAAGCCACTGAGGATAATCACAAGGCTTTCTGTGGTTATGTTAGGAACCTGGGTGGTACTACCCAGATATGCTCAGAGGTAATCCAAGATGTCACACGAAATACAAAACACACAGACATTGCCATCATCCTAGTGGACAGGTTCACTGCTGCCTTCTCCCCCCCACCACACCAAAAGGGCAAATATGTCTTGCGGCAGAGTGCTGCCCCCCTGACATCACAGATGCTCAGGTAAGAGATGCCCTTCCCAAAGCAATAAACACTGCATCAATGGGACCAGACAGTGTCCCAGGCTGTGTCCTACATGAACCACAAGAAGAGCTACACCCAGACATAACACTACTGTTCAATCCCAGCCTTACTACACGATATGTGGCTAAAGAGTGGCATACAGCAACAGTGGTCCCTCTACATTCAGGTGGTGCCTTCATGGATCCTGGACACTATTCGCCCCATATGTCTGACTAGCTTGGTCTGCAAAGCTATGGCAAGGATCATCATGAACCTCACATATATAGATATTGTGGACCTACAGACATGTCACCATACACAGTTTGGCTTTGTTAATGGCAGATCCTGTCTCTCAAACCTGTTTGATTTCTTTGAAACAGTCACCAAGGCCACTGTCAAGGGGAAGGAGGTCTACACAGCCTACCTGGACCTTGCATAAGCCTTTGATACAATACCCCACTTGTGCATTCTAGGGAAGCTCACCAGTGTACATATTAACCCCTATGTCACTATGGATATTGCACAGTGGCTCAAGGGCAGAACACACATGGCTAGAATTGCTGGAGCCATGTCAGCCTCCAACCAGGTACAAGTGGTGTCCCACAAGGCTCAGCCCTGGGAGCTGTCATGTTCATTATATATTTATCATAGGTACAGGCCCACATGGAAGTACTGTGGCTGAGCAAGTTGCAGGTGACTGCAAACCGGACGCCATAATCAACTCTCCAGCTAACACACGCATCCTCCAAAAGGGCCTCTTGCAAACACATGACTTGTGCCACAGCCATGGCCTCAAGGTGAATGACAAAAAGTGTATAGTCATCCCCTTTGTCAAACACAAAGTGACCACAAAGTACCACATATGTGTTAATTCATTAAGTGCAGACAAAGGTATCATGGACCTTGGGGTACACAGGTTGATAGCATTCTAACATTTGACAACAACATGGACAAAGTGGTTAGGAAAACATGTTATATGGGCCACATCATCATGATGGGATCCACATGTAGATCAGGGGAGGACATTGTGCCCCTTTACTCATCCCTCATCATGCCCATAATTGACTATGATGAACCTGTCGGCATGCACCTTACCAGACACCTGCAGCAACTGGAAAGACCACATACGCAGTTCGACAATAGGATCAAAAGGCTCAAACAGATGCCACATACTGACTGGTTAAAGAAACAGCAGCTCTACTCAGTGGCATACTGCCTCTTCATAGTCAATCTGTGCCTGACATATAAAGCCATGTCAAACCCTCACTTAATGGCCATGCTGCACCTCAGAATATCCAGATCCCATCAGGATACACGCCGGAAAGACTTGAACCTCAGGAGCGATATACATAGGACATGCTGGAGGGGCACATTCATAACTCAGAGGCTCCCTTCATTCTTGAATATTATCCCAATAGAGGTTAGGCAGAGTGACTCAGTGACTATCTTCAAGAGTGATATTAATGACTGGATGTGACATTGTAGGGTTACCCTGGGTATCACTTATGTGTCACTGTGAGACAGAGGCACAGTATACTAACCTTGGAAAAGGGCATAGCAAGACAGATTTACAATGCATGTTGAAAGCCACACACATTCTGGCTAGGTGGATACATGCCCTGGGCGGACATCCCTGTATGAACCTATGGACCTATGTATCTTGTTCACCATTGGCCCTATGTGCTGTTAATCACCAATGCAATCTCAATACTATGGTAGCATGTGCAAAGGTCAGTTGTCAGTCACCTCTATGGTACAGTTGTAGAATGTGTGTCATGTAGTAATGTCACAGCTGCCACATGTACACAGACAACCCTATCCCTTACCCATGGATGTACAACACATGTATGAGATGGAAACACATGGCCAAACTGTGGACTAAGCACTCTGAACCCAGTACTGGCATAACCTGTCGGGTGGCATGAAATACTGCAGTGACAGCAATACCAATCTGATGTGGACCTACATTGACAGCAATACAAGCATGGAAACACACCAGGCCAGTTGTGGAGCCTAAGGATAGCATCCTGCATGACTGGCAGACATCTCTGCAACTGGCACACAGGCATACATTAGGCCTGCACACAGCATGCATAACACATAGCACACAAATCCTGTGTGCCAAACAAGCACAGTCTGTACAGCTATACAACACTACTGCCGCAGTTGTGTTAGGTACTTTTATTGTCCAGTACAGTGAGAACATGCTCACCAGGCTGGACAAGGTGTAGGTCACAGTGATATGCTCATGGGGCACTGTGGTCCACCACATAACACAAGCATACAGGTCAGTCAGATGCATGGACACATATGACTCAGTCATTGTCCATGCCACCACAGCTGATGTGGAATGTCCTCACTGGGATACATGATAGGGAACATGGAAGGGATCACTGAGCAAGTGACACAGGCTGGTAGAACCCTGACCTTGGTTGGCATCAGACCCTCACCAGGGATTCTGACATATTACTGAATGCTAATGAATTACTGTAGCTACAACACCCTAGCTGAATGGTTCTTAGCATGCGGTCACTGCATTGCTATGGAATAACGTCTTACCACTCCCAGAACAGGTGAAAACATGCAGCACCTGTTCATCAACAACAGGTAGACTATATGCCCCAGACCAGGTGTGTATCCCTCACTACTAGGCTGATAGCATCTACATCTCACACTGTATATACACATCCCACATGCAGCACCTGCACAGAAGACCACAGTCATAATGTTACCCTGTGCAAATACCATGTATTCACATGTGGCAGGCATCACACATGGTAACTATTGAAGGTACATATGTGTATTTGGCACACACATACATCATGTGTGCATTGCCATAACTGGTTTAATCAATGTCATGCATTATTGTGAGGGACAACCCACACACATGGGCATTTTGTGGGCACACGTGGCATGTCTGTAATCAAAAGCCATAAATAATTGTGATATCATTTAGAAATGGGTATGTGCATCCTGTAGTGTGTTTTCCCAGTTGCCAAAAGGGCTATTTCAGTCATACACACTTACCCCCCCTTCACACACACTTGCCGGATTCAAACCCTTACCTAGCTATGTTATGACATTAGAGACGGACGCATTAGCGCAGCATGCTATTCGCATTACTGGGAGTTTTCCTTTCCCCTGATATACTTATAGGGTGGTGACATCATCAGAGTTTAAAAAGTGGAATGAGCATCCTGTGGTGTTATTTCCCAGTTGCCAAAAGGGATGTTCCTTTCATACACACACACTTACCCCCCTTCACACACACTTGCTGGATTCAAACCCCTACTTAACTACGTTATGACACTAAAGACGGATGTATTAGCGCAGCATGCTATTTGCATTACTGGGAGATTTCCTTTCCCCTGATATACTTATAGGGTGCTGACATCATCAGAGTTTAGAAAGTGGAATGAGCATCCTGTGGTGTGTTTTCCCAGTTGCCAAAATGGATGTTCCTTTCATACACACTTACCACACTTCACACTTACTGGATTCAAACCCTTATCGAACTATGTTATGACACTAGAAATAGACCAATTAGCGCAGCGCGCTATTCGCATTACTGGGAGGTTTCCTTTCCCCTGATATACTTATAGGGTGCTGACATCATCAGAGTTTAGAAAGTGGAATGAGCATCCTGTGGTGTGTTTTCCCAGTTGCCAAAAGGGGTGTTCATTTCATACACACTTACTTACCCCCCTTCACACACACTTGCTGGATTCAAACCCCTACCTAACTATATTATGACACTACAAACAGACACATTAGCCGAGCGCACTTTTCGGATTACTCAAAGATTCCTTTTTTCCTGATATACTTATAGGGTGCTGACATGATCAGTGTCTAGAAAGGGGAATGAGCATCCTCTGGTGTGTTTTCACAGTTGCTAGGAGTAACATTTGGACCAAGTGTGTGAGCATGCCCAGTTCAGCCTTCCCATGGCATGTTGTGTGAAAGATGTCTCATTTATGTAAGTGTGTGAGCATGCCCAGTGTGGGCTTTCCATATGTTGAACTCTGCAGCCCATCACATTTGTGGATGAGTGTGACCTTCAACAAATACCTCCAGTGTATGGTTGTGTGTTCTGTGCCATGTTGTGTAGTTACTGTCCAAATGCTTTTTGTGTGAACACAACAGGGAGTATACTGTGCCTGCAGGTTTTGCATGGGATACTTTGCACACAATTGTCAACATCCATTCATACTGACCTAACACTGTAGTACTGTATAGTGTAGTGGTTCAGTACTTTCACTGTGGTGGTCAGTATCCTGGGCTTTAGTCCTATCACTGCTTTACATTTCCATAGTGTGCACAACAGCCTGGTTAGGGTCCAGTTGTGCACATCTGCACAAAGGCGGTGCCTCTAGGGACCCTGGTAATTACTGCCCCATAAGCTTAACAAGTCTAGTCTGCAAAGCTATGGAGAGGATCATAATTGAGCTCATAAACAAAGATATAGGGGACATGCAGACATTGTACCCATCCCAGTTTGGCTTGGTCAAGGGCAGATCATGCCTTTTGTACTCGGTTGACATCTTCTAAATGGTCACTTAGGCCATTGTTGAGGGAAAGGCAGTCCATACAGCCTACCTTGGCCTTGCAAACACTTTCAACAAAATACCCCACTCAGGTATTGTAGAAAACCCTTCCAACTGACATGTAAACCCATATGTCACAAGATGGGTTGCAAACTGGCTTAAGGATGGGACCCACAGGGTTACAGGGTTACAGTTGCTGGCACTATGTTAGACTCCAGGCTGGTCACACACACAGGGCTCAGTCCTTGGCCCCCTATTGTTTGTCATGCACTTCTCAGAAGTACAGGCCAACATGGGAGGACTTTGGCTGACAAAGTTTGCAGATGACTGCACACTGGGCACCATAGTGGACAGTGCATCAGATCCTTCAGAAAGGACTCGAAACTGATAGCTGGTGCCAGAGCCATGGCCTGAAGTCAAAGTGCACAACATGTGTAGACATACCCTTCGGGAAAAGCAAGGTAACCCCAAGCTACCATATATGTGGCAATCCTCTAAGCACAGAGGAGGTTATCATGGACCTGGGGACACAGGTTGACAGTCACCGTTCTTCTGACACTCACATTGCTAAAGTGGCTAGAAAGACCTTCTACATTGCCCACCTGATCAGGAAGGGATTCACATCCAGATCTAGTGGGTCATTGTTCCCCTGTACTCTTCACTTATCAGACCGGTGATCGAGTAATGCCCTATTCTGGATGTATCTCACCCAACATCTGCAGCAATTTGAGAGACCCTGAATGTCCCCAACAAAAGGATAAAGGAACCCAACATCTGTCATATGCTGCCAGATTGAAGACACTCCGCTCTATTCAGTCACATACCTCTGCTTAGAGGTGACATGTGCCTGACATGCAAGGCCATGTCCAAACAGGAATTAATGGACATGCTCCACCTCAGGATCGGCAGATCCACCTGAACCACTAGTGCAAGTGACTTACACTTAGCATGGATGTACATTGGACATGTTGGAGGGATGGAGTTATCACCGAGACTCCCTATGCTGTGGAATACAATCCTGGTCCATGTGAGGCAGAGCACCTTGCTAGCTCTGTTCAAGAGGAATCTTGACCTGTGGATGGGAGGTCATACGCTTACCCGGGATCATCACTGTGTCACTGCTGGAGAGAGGCACAACAAAATAATGGGCACAGTTCCTACCTTGACCTGGCAAAGGCTTTCAAACAATACCCCACTGGGTATCATTGAAAACATCACCAGCTTAAATGTGAACCCATACATCACAGGATGGGTTGCAAACTGGCTAAGTGACAGAACACACAGGGTCAAAGTTGCTGGTGCCATGTCACACTCCAAAACTGTCACAAGTGGTGTCCCACAGGGCTCAGTCCTGGGCCCACTTTGTTCAGCATCTACTTTTCAGAAGTACAAGCAAACACAGGAGGATTATTTACAAAGTTTGAAGATGACTGCAAACTGGGAACCATAGTTGGAAACCATCTGACACAGACATCCTTCAGAAGGGTCTCATAGACAGAGATAACTGGTGCCAGAGCCATGGCCCACGCAAACACTAAACAATGCATAGTCATACCTTCGAACAACAGGGTTACTAGTTCCCATCTAGGTGGCAATCCTCTACACAGAAGAGGTTATCAGGACCTGGGCACCGGGTTGACAGTAATATTTTGTTTGACACTCATGTTGCCAGAGTAGGCCTGGGGCAGTTCCTGCTATTAGGACAGTGGTCTGCAGCAAGCTATGTAGTAGTAGTCAGTTTTAGCCATTGGTATTTGACCATTACATCCATGTTGCCTGGTACCAACATGGGTGTGTGGTTGGCCATGCCATTTATTGCTAGTCACCCTCATTTTGTATTGTTCCATGTGTTTGCACATGTACAACACTGAGGTGTGACTAGAGTGCTGATGTGCTTTGACCCTGTTTTCTATTACAGCACTGATATCTACATTCTATACTGTGTGTCGTACACTGCACATTTATACTCTCATTTGCAGCATTACATCTAGGTTCCTATCACTTGTGGTACCTATGAGGTAGGTTTGTGTTTTGTGGTTTATGATTGGTGAGGGTGGATGTTAGGGTCCTCAGGTGTGGGTATGGTACATGGTATTACATTACTTAACACATGGCATTCATGCCTCAGGTGATGCTGCAGGTTGCCTCTGTCGGATGCACATACTACACTCCTGTACATGTTTGGAAGCAGGTTGTGTCATGTTAGGCATCCCTGTTACTATATGAGTGAGTCAGAGCGGTATCAGTCCCAGTGTTCCTACTGACCAAGTGTATGTGCATGCTGCCTCTTTGCCAAGGCCAGGTATACTGGGCATGCCTCCTTCTGCTTACTGGGACAAGGTCAGGTTGTTCCTCGAGTCACCCTCTGCCTGTGGTGGCCTTGGCAATGGTGGATGTTAGGCCCAGCTGTGCTGGTCCTGCTGCAGCCCTGAGGGTCATATTATGTATCATAGCACATATCATGACCATTTGGGTACATGTAGTTGGTGTGTACTACAAGGCTCCACCAGATGTGTCCAGACACCGAACCATGACTTGAGCAGCCCAAACACACGCTATGACATTACGTGTTTGCGCAGCCTCATTATGGCATTCCTGTTCAGGTGTGTGTGCATTTCTGATGGGTGTCATCAGCCACGCTCAAGTGCATAACCTGCATCCCCACTAGGAGTCCGTGGGAAGTCCCCACTGGCAAATGATTGGTACAGCTGTGTCAGATGCCAGATGTGGGAATCGTGGTAGCTCCCAGGGCAGCCAGCAGACACATTCATTATTATGCCCTGGGCATCACACATGACCTGGCAGTTGATGGAGGAGTATCCTTGCAGTTAATGTAGGCTCTACACCCACCAGCTGGTGCTTTGATGCATACGCGTGCAGTCTATTGCACCCAGCACCTCAGGGTATCCCGCTATTTGCTGGAAGAGACGATATTGCTGGCCACAACCTCACGGTCATTAGGGACATATATATGATCACATGTGCTGACATGGCATCCAGGAACTGGTGCAGTACCCTGGAGGCTGATGCCTGTGATATCCCCATCATATCACCAGTTGGTCTCTGGAAGGTACCTGTTGCTAGTATTCTTAGGCCAACACATACCTTGGTTTCCACTGGGATGGGTTCCTCTGTTGGTTGTGTGTGAGATGTGGCCTGCACAGCTCAACAATCTGCTGCAGAAGGTCTCTGTCCACTCTGTAGCACTATCTCCAGCTCATGTAACCCATGGTAGGTGACCCTGGGCCTGTATACTCTTCTCCTTCTCCTCACTCTGGGTTGTCTGTCAGCATCTGCATTGTCACCACTCAGCACCGCCTTTGCCTGATTATAACAGCTATGGCAGCCCCAGCATTTCTGCTCTGAGTTCAGCTTTTTTCAGTTTTCACCCTGATAGCTTACTTTCGGTATCTCTTGTGAGAAACACCCTGCACTGCTCTTTGCAGTGTTTTTAAGTGCTGGTTGGCCTTCTAGTCTGCCTGCATAATTGCCTGCTTCCAATTGTTTCCACCAATTAACTCCAGGAGTATCCTCTGGCAGTTTCCGTATTTTGGTTGTTTCCTGTTTCCTCTCTGTTTCCTCAGGGGAGCAATGTGCACACCAGCTTAAGCACGCCACAGTCACTTAAACGCGCACACATCCCTACACGGTGTTACACGCTGCGGCACACATCCTTACACGGTGTGAACTAGGCTGATTCATGTTAAACGCGTACACACTGCCTTCCACACGCGCAGACATGCGCAAAACCGTTGTAAACGGGTTTGCACAACATGTTGAGCCTGCTACGCTGCACACGTAAGCGCATGCACGATATCAAGAAACTTTGAGTGTAGGGATAGCAAACCTTCAATTTCTTGACTTTCCTAGTATTCTGTTGGGACACACCTCCTCCCTGATGTCTGTCTGTCATCTGTCACCTTACATTGCCCTCCAATCTGTTACATTTGTTTCTATCCTCCTCCGATGTCACCTACCTCTTACTCTGTTCCTCCCTTTCTAACTCTTACACTACTCAGAAAGTGCTCATTACCTATGTGGCAGTGTGATTCAGTATTGTAACCTCATTTACATAGGATTGCCTAGTAATGCTTAGTTACATGTCTTACAGGGAGCTTCTTGACAACCACTAAACGGAGGCCATATTGTTTTTGGTCTGCAAGTCCCTCCATTGACATTCCGTGTAATACATAAATCCCACAATTGTGGGCTTATAAGCCTCAGTTTTAGGTAGCGCACCCTGTTTGCGTGGTGTGCGCTGCAGTTAAACATCATAATCCCATGGAGTTATATAACATATTTTTGCAATATTTTTTCATGCCAATGGCCACATATTTGGCCATTGGCATGCTTAATGAAACATATGCATTTATTTGGAGCTGACATAGTCTGCTTTTTATTAAAAATGTACTCAGTTGTCAGCTGAGTACATTTCGCAGCTAACATGTCCATTACACGGACTGGTTTCAGCTGGATCGCTCAAATACCTATTTGCATATCGGAGCTGCAAATGAGGTATTGAGCATTTCCACTTCAGTCCGTAAGAGACGTGTTAGCTGTCTCTACATGGAGGTTTGGGCTGTACCTGAATCGAGGGTTATACGGAGGCTTACACTACTCTTGAACTCCGTGTAAGCCTTCCTGAATCTGGCCCATAATCTTCTATACAATCTAATTAATCCACCATTACATACATTGTTCAATTCCTGCCATTCCTTAAACCTCATTCCTCTTCCAAAACATTTTCTGCATGTATTGTTCCCATAATTTCCATTTTTTCTATGTAATTTGCTCCTACCCTTTCTAAAGATCCTACTTCCTGTTCTTTTAGCTATGTTACAATATTCATTACTTCAAGTATGGTTGGTACAGACTTTGATTTTTATTTTCTAATAATTGCTTTTTTGGCAGCCACGAATTAAATTTAATTACTATGTCTAGGCAATTCAGATTCTTTATTCCAGCTCAAAACATCATTTGGTTAGTTATACTTATTTGTTCACCCAGTATGTCTAACAGAGCACGCAGGAATTAACTCATTACACTCCAAAACATATGCTATGTACTTCTTCCCCATAACACCTTCAAAATTTGCCACCTACCTGAAGAAAATTCTTGGAGTCTGCTTAAGTATAAAAGTACCTATGCAAACACTCCCAAGCAAAAATCCTAAATCTTCTAGAGTTTGTTGCATATTTCAGAGCTATACATATGTCCTCCCATTGTTTATTTGTGAATTGCTTATCTAGTCTCTTCCCGATCTTTTCTTATCTCCTCTGACTGAGTCCTATAGTTAATGTGCAATATTTTATATGCCCTACTAATTATCACATTTTAACAACAGCTTCTGTTCTATATTCATCTTCAAGATCAAGTCAAGTGCAGGTCTTTCACTTAGAATTTCCTGTCCTTTCTCTTGCCTACACTCTGATATCAATCCCTGATAGGAAGCCAGTCTCTAGCCTGCAAATGCCTTTTGACCTCTTTCCAATATATTACCTTTCCTGTCTAATGATTTGTTACCTATACCTTGGCTCCATTGCCATCTTCCTCTAGTAAATTCAGCCCTCTGGCTATTCTCTGTATCCCTAATCACAGTCATCCTTATCCACACAATCCCTTTCACCATTCCTGTGTTGGTATAGTTCTTAGTAAACGAAGCAGAGCTGAGACCATAAAAGCAGGAACCACAAGCAAAATAAACGGTTCATACACTGAGAATGGCTGAGGACAAATTTATTGTAATTAATCATATACAAGCCACGCCCAAATGCAAGGCTTTTTCAAATAATAAAAAACTCTTACCCCTAAAAGGCACCAATAATTCCTAATGTTTTAAAGGTAAACATACTCTTAATTGCAAATAAATACAGCATTTAATACATTTCAATTTGTATTACCATGTTTCATAATTTCATGATTCAAAATACATCATTCAGTGTAAGCTACTGTACAATACATGTAAACCTGAACAGAACTATAGTTTCTCTGCTTTTTAACAAGTATGGTTTTATAGATATGTGATCTGTGCAAAGGGATGACTGTTGCTGTCCCACTCTACATAAACCTTGCCTAGAGACTGTTGTTAAACAAAGAGCTGAATTGGTGTTTTGGTCATGCTTCAGCTATTTACTAGGCACCCTGGGATTCCATAAGGGTTCATAAATGCTGTCTCTAGGTTTAGAGACAGTGACAACTCTTTTGTGATATCAGGGAATGTATAGGGAATTTCATCAGAAGTGACAGGGGATAAACGGGTGAAATTTTCATTGAATGCAAAGGCCACAGTTTACAATGTATTCTGCTTGAATATAAGCATTATCTTCTTTAGCCAACTCAGCACGTTTGTGAGAGTAAGTCTTCTAACTTAACTAAAATACTTTACAGTTATCCATTGCATAGAAGACTATTTTAGTCTCCTATTGCTTTACAGATTGACTAGTTTCCATTTGTCTGTTGATACTGTGATTCTTTTTCCAGCACTCTCCTGCTTAGTTTTAGACAGAAATGTTTGCCTTCTGTTGTATTGTGTGTTTATGAGATCCTGTTGTGTTGGGCTGAATGCCCTCACTGTCCCTTCAGGTATACTGAGTTTCTCTTCGTACTCAGTGGGATCCTGTAACTAACAATGATGGTGAGGCTTTGCCAATGGTCAAACTATGGAGTAAATCAGTTTCCATGTTTTCTTTTCTATGTAGCTTGAGGCTGGTGAGCAGAAGTGTATCAGACTTATATTTCTGTGTTTGTCTTGTAGCCTGATAGTACTTTTCGCCAGCACGGAGGTATTTTAGAAGCTGGTAGAACTCCATTCTTAGCTTCCTCCATAGCCATCCAGTATTCCTTCCTGGCCTCGTTTTCCTGTCAGTCTGCACTTTTCTTGATGACTACTTCCTCAGTAACCTTTACACCTTATTTCTATGGCATGGCCACACATCTGAGTCATCCCACATGCTGTTTGGAGGTGCTGCCATTCTTTTCAACTAAGTCTGTTTCTCCTCTATTTGTTTTGGTACTTGAGCACTGAAGACTTTCTTGTTCATTCTTGAATTGTCTTCCATTTATGGGTGAGTTTCAGATGGAAATATTCTGCATGATTTGGGTGAAAGACCACAGAAGTTCAAGCAAACAATGCAAAGGCCGGAGATAATGCATTGCAAGGTCAAGACCAGTTTGTGCATGGAGGTGTAACTGCCATCTGGTCTCTCTCCTCTGGGCAAAACCAAAAGCACACACTTTCAATCTGTAAAGCAGTGGTAAGAATCAACCTTCCAACTTGGGATCGAAAGGCATGCAACTTGACCATTGTACCACTTAGTTTTCAGGTGGAAGGCTTTGTGCAGCTTCATGATTCTCCTTGCATATCAGTCTAGTCAGACTATGGGTCATTACCCAGGATCTATTGATGGCCCATGACTGTTGCTGTCCTCCACTCACTGGAGCAAAGCCTGCTAGAGACTGCCAAACAGAGCTGATGCTAGGTCACTTCAGCTATTTACTAGGCATCCTGGGATTCCATGGGTTCATAAATGATCTAGGTTTAGAGTGCAGGGACAACTTCAGATATCAGGCAATGGAATCAAATTATCAGTGACCAGAGGTGATAAACGGTGAAATGAATGTACAGCAAGTTTACAATGTCTTCTGCTTGAATATAAGCACTGGCAGTTTTTGAGTGCCCCTTAAGAATTTAACTTAACTAAAAATACTTTAGTTAACCTTTATAGATAGCTATTTTAGTCTCCATGCTTCATTTGACTAGTCAGTTTTTCTGTTGATAAGTGATTCTTTTTCCTGAGCACTCTCCTGCTTTTTTAGACTGTCTGCTCTGTATTGTGTTTATGACAGAGATCTTGTTAATGGCCTCTGTCCTGTGTTGGGCTGAATACCTGTCCATTCAGGTATACTGAGTGTTTCTCTGCATCAGTGGGGATCCTGTAACTAACAATGATATGATGGGAGGCTTGCCATATGCTGGACATGGAGCAGCTGTTTCCATGTTTTTCTTTCTATGTAGCTTGGAGCTAGTGGTCCTTGTGAGCAGAACTGAGTCTGACTTTATATTTCTGTTGTCTTGTAGCCTGATAGTATCTTTTCATAATGGAGGTAATTTTCTAGAAGCTGGAAGAACTCCATTCTTAGCTTCCTAGCTATCCAGTATTCCTTCCTGGCCTAGTCTTTCTTTCCATGTCCCACTTTGTCCTGCCCTCCTTCTTTGATGACTTCCATGACTTCTCAGTCACCATTCTTACCTTATTTCTATCTTTCCTGGCCACATATCTCCAAGCTTCATAGAGAAAAACATGGAAACTGTAAAGATCACCATACAACAGAAGATAGACATTTCGGTCTAAAACTAAGCAGACTGCTCAATGGACAAAGAATCCCACATTGGTATCATCAGACATGGAAACTAGTCAAATCTGCAAATGCATAATAGGAGAGTAAAACAGCCTTTTCTGCAAAGGATAACTGTAAAGTATTTTAGTAAGAAATCTTAAGGAAACACTCAAAACGTGCTGAGTTGGCTGAAAGACAGTGCTTACATTCAAGCAGAATACATTGTAAACTTGCTGGCCTTTACATTCAATGAAAATTTCTCCCGTTATCATCATCTCTGGTCACTTCTGAAGAAATTCTTTGATTCCATTGCCTGATATCACAAAAGAAGAAGTTGTCACTGCACTCTAAACCTAGAGACACAGCATTTATGAACCCTTATGGAATGCCAGGGTGCCTGTAAATAGCTAAAGCCTGACCTAGTACAACAATTCAGCTCTCTATTTAACAACAGTCTCTAGGCAGGCTTTTTTCCAGTAGAGTGGAGGACAGCAACAGTCATCCCTTTGCACAGAGGTGGGCCATCAACAGATCCTGGAAACTAATGATGCTTAAGTCTGACATGCAAGGAGAATCATAAAGCTGAAAACCCCTTTTTTTAGAGCCATTTGTGTTTATAAAGTCAGGAGGTCCAGTGGTTAAGGTGTGTGCCTTTCAATCACAAGGTGCAAGGTTTAAGGCTCACTACTGGAAAGAGCTTACCGACTGAAGATGCATTTTTTTTTTGCCCTAAGAGGGAGAAAGACCAGATAGTGAAGCGGTTAAGATATTCACCTCCCATGCACAAGGTAAACGGTTCAATCCTGTCCTCCGGCCAATGTATTATCTCCGGCATTGCATTACCTACTTGTGCTTCTGTGGGGGTCTGTCCCCCAAATCATGCTGAATGTTTCCATCTGAAACTCAACCATAAAAACAATTAAAAGGGGAGAATGAACAAGAAAGTCCCCGATGCTCAAGTACCCCAAGATAAACAGTGGAGGAAACAGACTTAGTCGAAGAAGAATGGCAGCACCCAAACAGCATGTGGGATGACTACAGAACAGATATGTGGCCAAAAGATAGAAATAAGGTACTTAAGAAAGGTAACTGATGAAGTCACAGAAGTCATCAAAAGAAAGGAGGAGTGCAAGACAAAGTGGAATGGAAAGAAAGACTATCTGAAGGAATACTGATGGCTAAGGAGGAAGTTAAGAATGGAGTTCTACCATCTACTAGAAAATTACCTCTACTTGGTGAAAAGACACTATCAGGATACAAGACAAACACAGAAAGATAAAGTCAGACACACCACTCACCAGGCCCAACAGCCTCCAAGCTATAGAAAAGAAAACATGGAAAATGAGCTGCTCCATGTGCAACCTGACCGTTGACAAAGCATCCTACCATATCATTCTTAGTTAAAGGATCACCACTGTGTACGATGAGAAACAGTCGGTATACCTGAAGGGACAGGAGGGCATTCAGTCCAGCACAGGACAGATGGTCGATTTAGGATCTCACTCATAAACACACAATACAACAGAAGGCAGACATTTCTGTCAAAACTAAGCAGGAGACTGCTCAATGGAAAAAGAATCCCAAATTAGTATCGACAGAGTATCGACAGGCAAACTGGAAACTAGTCAAATCTGCAAAGCTTAATAGGAGTCTAAAATAGCCTTTCTGCAAAGGATAACTGTAAAGTATTTTTAGTAGGTTAGAAATCTTAAGGAAACACTCAAAATGTGCTGAGTTGGCTGAAAACACAGTGCTTATATCAAGCAGAAGACATTGCAAATTTGCTGGCCTTTACATTCAATGAAAATTTCACCCTTTATCACCTCTGGTCACTTCTGATGAAACCCCTATGATTCCATTGCCTGATATCACAAAAGAAGAAGCCATCACTGCACTCTCTAAAGCTAAAGACACAGCATCTATGAACGCTTATGGAATCCCAGGGTGTCTAGTAAATAGCTGAAGCATGATCTAGCACACCAATTCAGTTCTCTATTTAACAACAGTCTCTAGGCAGGCTTTGCTCCAGTAGAGTGGAGAGCAACAGCCATCCCTTTGCACAGAGGTGGGCCATCAATAGATCCAGGAAACTAATGACCCATAAGTCTGACTAGACTGATATGCAAGGAGAATCATGAAGCTGAAAACCCCCCTTTTTAAAATCATTTCATCTGAAAGCCAGTGGTACAGTGGCTAAGGTGTATGCCTTTCAACTAAGGTTTGATGCTCACCACTGAAAGTGCTTTACAGATTAAAGGTATATATTACAGCAAGCGGTTAAGATATTCACCTCCCATGCACAAGGTACAAGGTTTGATCCTGACCTCCGGCCAATGCATTATCTTTGGCCTTTGCATTATCTACTTGAGCTTCTGTGGGAGTCTTTCCCCCAAATCATACTGAATGTTTCCATCTGAAACTCACCCATAAATGGAAGACATTTAAAAGGGGAGAATGAACAAAAAGTCCTCAGCGTGCAAGTACCCCAAGACAAATAGAGGAGGAAACAGACTTAGTCGAAGAAGAATGGCAGCACCTCCAAACAGCATGTGGGATGACTACAGAATAGATATGTGTCCAAGCAAACCATAGAAATAAGGTACTTAAAGAAAGGTAACTGAGGATGTCATGAAGTCATCAAAAGAAAGGAGGAGTGCAGGACAAAGTGGGACATGGAAAAGAAGACTAGCCAGGAAGGAATACGGGATGGGTAAGGAGGAAGCTAAGAGTAGAGTTCTACCAGCTGCCAGAAAATGAGCTCAGTGCTTGACAAAAGATACTATCAGGCTACAAGACAAACACACAGAAAGATAAAGTCAGACACATTCTGCTCACCAGGCCCACCAGCCTCCAAGCTACATAGAAAAGAAAACATGGAAACTGGGCTACTCCATGTCCAGCCTGATGCCAAAGCCGCCCACCATATCATTGTTAGTTACAGGATCTCCACTGAGTACGGAGAGAAACACACAGTATACCTGAATGGACAGGGAGGACATTCATACCAACACAGGACAGATGGCCCATTTAACAGGATCTCAGTCATAAACACACAATACAACAGAAGGCAGACATTTCTGTCTAAAACTAAGCAGGAGAGTGCTCAACGGAAAGAGCATCCCAGATTAGTATCAACAGAGAAAACTGGAAACTAGTCAAGTCTGCACAAGTTTAATAGGAGACTAAATTACCCTTCTATGCAAAGGATAACTGTAAAGTATTTGTTAGGTTAGAAATCTTAAGGGAAACACTCAAAACGTGCTGAGTTGGCTGAAGAAGACAGTGCTTATATTCAAGAAGAAGACATTGTAAACTTGCTGGCCTTTACATTCAATGAAAATGTCACCGTTTATCACCTGGTCACTTCTGATGAAACCCACCTATGGTTCCATTGCCTGATATCACAAAAGAAGAAGTTGTCACTGCACTCTCTAAAGCGAGAGACACAGCATTTATGAACCTGATGGAATCCCAGGGTGCCCAGTAAATAGCTGAAGCATGACCTAGCACACAAATTCAGCTCTATATTTAACAACAGTCTCAGGCAGGCTTTGCTCCAGTAGAGTGGAGGACAGAAACAGTCATCTTTGCACAGAGGTGGGCCATCAATTGATCCTGGAAACTAATGACCCATAAGTCTGACTAGACTGATATGCAAGGAGAATCATGAAGCTGAAAACCCCTTTTTTTTAAATCATTTTCACCTGAAAACCAGGTATAGTGGTTAAGGTGAATTCCTTTCAATCACAAGGTGCAGGGTTTGATGCTCACCACTGGAAGAGCTTTATAGAGATTGAGGTATTTATTTTTTTTTTGCCCTGAGAGGAGATAGACCAGAGAATTAAGATATTCCTCCCATGCACAAGGTACAAGTTCGATCCTGACCTCCGGCCAATGCATTATCTCCAGCCATTGCATTATCTATTTGTGCTTCTGTGGGGTATTCCCCAAATCATGCTGAATGTTTCCATCTGAAACTCACCATAAAGACAATTAAAAGGGTAGAATGAACAAGAAAGTCCTCTCAGCGCTCAAGTAAGCTAAGACAAATACAGGAGGAACAGACTTAGTCAAGAATGGCAGCACCTCAAACAGCATGTGGGATGACTACAGAATAGATATGTGGCCAAGCAAAGATAGAAATAAGGTATTTAAAGAAAGGTAACTGAGGAAGTTATGGAAGTCATCAAAAGGAGGAGTGCAGGACAAAGTTGGACATGGTTTAGAAAGACTAGGCCAGGAGGGAATACTGATGGTTAAGGAGAAAAGCTAAGAATGGAGTTCTACCAGCTTCTAGAAAATGACCTCTACTTGGCAAAAGATACAATCAGGCTACAAGACAAACACAAAAAGGTAAAGTGAGACACAAATCAGGTCACCAGGCACACCAGCCTCCAAGCTACATAGAAAAGAAAAACATGGAAACTGAGCTGCTCCATGTCCAGCCTGACCTGGCAAAGCCTCCCACCATATCATTGTTAGTTACAGGATCCCCACTGAGCAAGAAGAGAAACACTCAGTATACCTAAGGACAGGAGGGCATTCAGCCCAGCACAGTACAGATGGCTGATTTAACAGGCTCTCACTATCATAAAACACACAATACAACAGAAGATTATTTATAAAACTAAGCAGGAGACTGCTCAATGGAAAAGAATCCCACATTAGTATCAACAGACAAAACTGGAAACTAGTCAAATCTGAAAGCTAATAGGAGAACAAAATAGCCTTCTGCAATGGATAACTGTAAAGTATTTTAGTATTAGAAATCTTAAGGAAACACTCAAAACATGCTGAGTTGTAAAAGACAGCTATATTCAAGCAGAAGACATTGTAAACTGAGCATTCAATGAAAATTTCAGTTTATCACCTCTGGTCACTTCTGATGAAATTCCCTTTGCTCCAGTAGAGGGAGGCAACAGTCATCCTTTGCACAAAGGTGGCCATCAATTGATCCTGGAAACTAATGACCCATAAGTCTGACTAGACTGATATGCAAGGAGAATCATGAAGGAAACTTAAAGTCACCACCCACCGTGGTACAGTGATGAAGGTCCTTTCAATCAAGGTGTAGTGATGCTCACCACAAAGAGCTACATTTTAAGGTATATATTTATTTTTTTTTGCCCTGAGAGGAGAGAGACCAGATAGCTTAAGATATTCACCTCCCATGCACAAGGTTGAGCCTGACCTCTGGCCAATGCATTACTCCGTTGCAATCTACTTGCGCTTCTGTGGGTGTCCCCAAACATAATGTTTCCATCTGAAACTCATCCATAGAAATTAAAGGCAGAATGATCAAGAAGGTCCTCAGCCCAGACATATTGGAGGAAACAGACTTAGTAAAGAAGAATGGCAGCACCTCCAAACAGCATGATGACTACAGAATAGATATGTGGCCACAAAATATAGAAATATACTTAAAGAAAGGTAACTGAGGAAGTGGAAGTCATCAAAAGAAAGGAGGACAGGACAAGTGGGACATGGAAAAGAAAGGCTAGCCAGGAAGGAATACTGGATGGCTAAGAGGAAGCTAAGAATGGAGTTCTACCAGCTACAAAAAATTACTAGTTTGCAAAAGATACTATTCACCTGCAAGAAAAAACACAGAAAGATAGGGCAGGATTCACGAAGCCTCCGTAAGAGTTATAACCTTACACGGAGGCTGCAAAGGAGTGATGTCAGCATGCTCTGCATATTCATGAGAGCATGCTGAATCACACCTAAGGCCAACACGGTCCATGTAAGACAGTAGTGTCCGTATGAGCCCTGCAAGGACACCCAGAAGAGTAAAAGTGCCCAAAGTAAACACCCATGACAGAGTCCATGGAAATGTGAATAAACACAACACAACACATGCCCCACAGACTATGAACATAAAATGTACAAATGAACATCTATTTTTAAATTGTAAAGATGTTTGCCCGTGAGTGCGCTGCTTGCATGCCCACAGCCACAGTTAGTCAGTGGAAAGCATATAAGAACTAAATATGCAAAGTAAGCCAAGAAGCAATAATAGCGTAGAGACGTCGGCTGAAAGCAGGCATCATGGTTCAAGCCCCACAACATCAATTTTTTTTTTAGTAAAATAAGACAAGTCTGACAAATATGTACACATATAAAATCACAATTTATGTAAAATGTAATGAAATAGTCCATTTATTTTGAAGAAATGTGAGGTAACAAAACAATGGAAAATGCCAGATGTGCCTATAGCTGAGCTACAGTTTAACATGTTGAGTGCATCTGCCCGTAGCTGGTGGTTTAACAGGTGCAAAATGAGTGCCCGAGCTGAGCAGTGGTTTAACACATGCAAAATGAGTGCAGCTGAGCAGTGGTTTCACATGAAATTGTGCCCCTAGCTGAGCTGGCATGCGTGCTGACAGCCAAATGCGTAAACCAGCGTAACCTGATGAGCTGCAGCGCCAAATGCTAACCAGACGGTAACGTTGAGGAAGCCAAATAAAACCAGCCTTTTTGCTGAAGAATGCCATAGCCTGCTGACAGTCAAAGAACATTATATTTGATGGAAGTGCGGAAAACGGCATATAAGCCCCATAGGTGGGAATACACAGCATAAACTATTGTAGAACTGACTTGCAGCCAGAATGTCAGGTGTAGGAGGGTAGTTGCACATGAGGGGTTGAGGAGTCCAGATACATGGTCTGGCTCCTAGTCCACAATCATGAGGCCCAACTCATGCAGGGCCAGGTCCTGTGGGAGCATATAGGGCTGAGGTGGGACGGTTGGCTCATGATCTCACCAGTGCCACAGGGATTCCAAGGACTGGTGAGCAGGTCTCGTCACCACCATGCGGACCTGAAGAGATGCAAGCAGGACCAATGAACCTTTGGATCCAGGAGGCCCGGCAAATGCCCAACGCCCACTACTGAGTTACATTTAATTATGTATGCAAGAAATTAAATTAGCTGATATTATGGTGATGTGTATTCCAATATTACTTCATTTATATTACAGCTGCAGGTGTCCGTTCTGCGAACCGCAGAGCCTATGGCAATAGGCTGGTGCAGTTGCGCCACCAGGCAGGTCAGTAATCCGCTCCCAGTAACTGTAAAGAAATATCAAAGTATGACAGTTAGCAAAAGAGTGCAGTGTAGTCAGTAATAAAATGTGCAAGTAACAGTGTAAAAGTGTTTGCAAGTATTGCTTGATTACAAAAGTGTGTTGCAGTCTGTAATCCAAACAGAAAAATGAAAATGTCTGAAATAAAGTCTGAAATAAAGATGCTCCACCTGTAATATAATAGTACACAACCTGCAGCAGGCTGAAAAGTACAGCTGCAGAAGATGAGCAAATCACATGTGTGAAATATATCCCTGTTGAAATACTGAAACATGACAGAAGTGAGACTGCTGGAAAGGATTGTAATAACTATAGGTAAAACATGTCAATAAAGCCTAGAAGTAAGTACCATCCTGAATAGTAAAATGAAAACAAGTGAGAGTGTGAGAAAGAGTTATGAATCCACCAATAAAGTATTAAGAACCCCTGAATAAAGTATACTGCAGTCAGTACAGAATGAAATGCATGTGAGAAGCAAAACCAAACAGCGAAATCTGTTTAAAGTGTTGCTGCAGCTGGAATGTGTATCCCAAAATCTGGATATGTTGCTCTCAGTCTGCAATATGCAGATAGTATGATTGTCTGACATACCAAACATCCACAGTTGTCTATTGATATATAAAGCAAATGTAGCAGGATGATGTAGCTGAACAAAGCCAGATATGAATGTGTATGAAGAACAATAAAATGTATATTGATGTAGCAGTAACAGTCCTATCACCAAATTGAAGTAGTTATCATATAGGAAACTGTAGTTAGAACAGTAGTGTGTATATATGTGCAGCTATTAGAAATGTACAGCATATGTTGGTATTCAAGGTGTTAATATTATTTTCTTCACCCCACCCTATAACCACATATAATCCATTCCACGTGAAAATGGTATGTGCAATCACAATTAACACCCCTGGACATTTGTCCTGTTGGGTCATAAATATTTGCATGTCCGTTGATGCATCCGTCTGTTCATACATCCAAACCTGATGGCCTGTTGCCATCAATCAACCCTGCATGTTGTTGGACTGTGTATTGCTGTCAAAATATGCATGTGTTATGCTTGCTGTTCAATGGTTTGAATATCTGGGTGTTTGGTTAATGGAATACTAATGCATGCTGTTACAACTAATTGTGAATGGTATTGTATATGTCACTAACCCAAACTGTCATGACATAATGCAAAACATAGGACGACAGGGAAGGCGGGTTCCAGCGGACCCACCTCTCCCACCTCAGCTGGCGAGTGCACCTGGCACTAGTGCCGAGTCCGGACCCTCCTCCAGTGGCCCTGTGCCACCTGTGGGTGGAAGCACTGCAGGTATGGGGCTCACACCTCTCTGCAAGTGTGGCCAGAGGAGAACCACCACTCACCCTCCGTAGCATCCGGACTGTGGTGCGAGATCCAGGACTCTGTTCTTGGGCCCCTCACGCCAGCTTGAGGCACAGGTGGCACAACCACGGGCATGCCTGTTGCCCCGCCTACACAGCCCCCAGCACAGCCCTGTCCTGGGCAGTGAAGGAACAGTGGCAACTGCCTATGGGTGCGGATATCAGTTCCACTGTTGCCATCTGTGGGCTCATGGGCTCTGGATATCCAAACCTCCATACCCGTCAATTGTGTAACCCCCCCACATGTGTCATACACCGCCCCTGTATGCGTTTGTTTGTCAGCACCAATTCATCTCTCTATTTAACAACAGTCTCTAGGCAGGCTTTGCTCCAGTAGAAGGGAGGACAGCAACAGTCATCCCTTTGCACAGAGGTGGGCCATCAATTGATCCTGGAAACTAATGACTCATAAGTCTGACTAGACTGATATGCAAGGAGAATCATGAAGTTGAAAACCCCTTTTTTAAAATGAATTTCCATCAGAAAAGCCAGATGGCATAGTGGTTAAGGTGTATGCTTTTGAATCTCAAGGTGCATGGTTTGATGCTTACCACTGAGAAAAGCTTTACAGATTGAAGGTATGTATATTTTTTGCCCTGAGAGGGACAGAGACCAGATAACGAAGCGGTTAAGATATTTGCCTCCCATGCACAAGGTACAAGGTTCGAGCCTGACCTCCGGCCCAATGCATTATCTCTGGCCAATGCATTATCTTCTTGTGCTTCTGTGGCGGTCTGTCCCCCAAATAATGCTGAATGTTTCCATCTGAAACACATCCATAAAGACAATTAAAAGGGGAGAATGAACAAGAAAGTCTTCGGCGCTCAAGTACCCCAAGACAAATAGAGGAGGAAACAGACTTAGTCGAAGAAGAATTGCAACACCTCCAAACAGCATGTGGGATGACTACAGAACAGATATGTGGCCAAGCAAAAGATAGAAACAAGGTACTTAAAGAAAGGTAACTGAGGAAGTCACGGAAGTCATCAAAAGAAAGGAGGAGTGCAGGACAAAGTGGGACATGGAATAGAAAGACTAGGCCAGGAAGGAATACTGGATGGCTAAGGAGGAAGCTAAGAATGGAGTTCTACCAGCTACAAGAAAATTACCTCCGTACTTGGCAAAAAGATACTATCAGGCTACAGGACAAACACAGAAAGATAAAGTCAGACACAATTCTGCTCACCAGGCCCACGAGCCTCCAAGCTACAGAGAAGAAGAAAAACATGGAAACTGAGCTGCTCCATGTCCAGCCTGACCATTAGCAAAGCCTCCCACCATATCATTGTTAGCTACAGGATCCCCACTGAGTACGAAGAGAAACACTCAGTATACTTGAAGGGACAGGGAGGGCATTCGGCCCAGCACAGGACAGATGGCCGATTTAACAGGATCTCACTCATAAACACAAAATACAACAGAAGATAGACATTTCTGTCTAAAACTAAGCAGTAGACGGCTCAACGGAAAAACAATCCCACATTAGTATCAACAGACAACACTGGAAACTAGTCAAATCTGCAAAAGCTTAATAGGAGACTAAAATAGCCTTCTCTGCAAAGGATAACGGCAAAGTATTTTTAGTAAGGTTAGAAATCTTAAGGGAAACACTCAAAAACGTGCTGAGTTGGCTGAAAAAGACAGTGCTTATATTCAAGCAGAAGACATTGTAAACTTGCTGGCCTTTACATTCAATGAAAACTTCACCCGTTTTCACCTCTGGTCACTTCTGATGAAATTCCCCCTATGATTCCATTGCCTGATATCACAAAAGAAGAAGTTGTCACTGCACTCTCTAAACCTAGAGACACAGAATTTATGAACCCTGATGGAATCCCAGGGTGCCCAGGAAATAGCTGAAGCATGACCTAGCACACCAATTCAGCTCTCTATTTAACAACAGTCTCTAGGCAGGCTTTGCTCCAGTAGAGTGGAGGACAGCAACAGTCATCCCTTTGCACAGAGGTGGGCCATCAATTGATCCTGGAAACTAATGACCCATAAGTCTGACTAGACAGATATGTAAGGAGAATCATGAAGTTGAAAACCCCTTATTTTAAAATCACTTCTACCTGAATAGCCAGGTGGTGCAGTGGTTAAGGCGAATGCCTTTCAATCACAAGGTGCAAGGTTTGATGCTCACCACTGGGAGATGCTTTATAGATTGAAGGTATATATTTTTTTTGCCCTGAGAGGGACAGAGACCAGATAGCGAAGCGGTTAAGATATTCGCCTCCCATGCACAAGGTACAAGGTTCGAGCCTGACCTCTGGCCAATGCATTATCTCCGGCCATTGCATTCTCTACTTTTGCTTCTGTGGGAGGTCTGTCCCCCAAATCCTGCTGAATGTTTCCATCTGAAACTCATCCATAAAGACAATTAAAAGGGGAGAATGAACAAGAAAGTCCTAGGTGCTCAAGTACCCCAAGACAAATAGAGGAGGAAACAGACTTAGTCGAAGAAGAATTGCAGCACCTCCAAACAGCATGTGGGATGACTACAGAACAGATATGTGGCCAAGCAAAAGATAGAAATAAGGTACTTAAAGAAAGGTAACTGAGGAAGTCATTGAAGTCATCAAAAGAAAGGAGGAGTGCAGGACAAAGTAGGACATGGAATAGAAAGACTAGGCCAGGAAGGAATACTGGATGGCTAAGGAGGAAGCTAAGAATGGAGTTCTACCAGCTACTAGAAAATTACCTCCGTACTTGGCAAAAAGATACTATCAGGCTACAAGACAAACACAGAAAGATAAAGTCAGACACAATTCTGCTCACCAGGCCCACCAGCCTCCAAGCTACATAGAAAAAGAAAAACATGGAAACTGAGCTGCTCCATGTCCAGCCTGACCGTTGGCAAAGCCTCCCACCATATCATTGTTAGCTACAGGATCCCCACTGAGTACGAAGAGAAACACTCAGTATACCTGAAGGGACAGGGAGGGCATTCAGCCCAGCACAGGACAGATGGCCGATTTAACAGGATCTCACTCATAAACACAAAATACAACAGAAGATAGACATTTCTGTCTAAAACTAAGCCGGAGACTGCTCAATGGAAAAAGAATCCCACATTAGTATCAACAGACAAAACTGGAAACTAGTCAAATCTGCAAAAGCTTAATAGGAGACTAAAATAGCCTTCTCTGCAAAGGATAACGGTAAAGTATTTTTAGTAAGGTTAGAAATCTTAAGGGAAACACTCAAAAACGTGCTGAGTTGGCTGAAAAGACAGTCCCCGGGATTCATGAACCTTGCGCCAGGCGCACGCATAGCGTAGGTGTTATAACGCCAAATATGTCCGCCGAGCGATTTAGGTATGCGCCAATTCCACGTGCACTACCGGCGTACGCCAGATCTGCACAGCCCCTGGCGTAGGTATGCGAATCACCCTCTGTGCAGTGTGTCACCATCTAAATGAAGGCATATAGCGATTCACGAAGTCGTGCAGGCGTAGCATAAGCCCACGGCAATGTAAACCAAAAAAAAAAAAAACGGTTTACATTTTCCCAAACATAACATCGGAGTAATGGAAGAATGTCAGACCCAGGTATCACACTGTTAACATATGCCAATGGCGAAATACACAGACAATGGCAAAAGAAAAGATGTACAACACGTAAATAACAACTTAAATGTCATGTCCACAGTAACTCACATCAGAACCGCAGGACATGTGTGCGGAAGGTGCAACATAATGAAATAATATAACAATGTTATAAAATCGCATCGTAATAGACATCAGGTTCACAGCATAATACACCATAGTATGCATGGAACGCCACAACCACGGTGCAAGGGTTGCCAAGATTCGCGGCAGTCTTCGGCGTGGTAACTATGAATTAGTAGTCAATGCCATGCAAATGAGGCAGAGAATACTGAATCGCAAATGTCCCGCCGGAGTAAGGTTGTACCAAACGGCGCAGCGGTAAAACACCGAGGAGTGGCTCAGAGGGAATACATGACATCTGCAGAGGGGTGTGCCACCGTAGCAGTAAGCACATTGGAGCACAGCAAACCTGGGCTGTACATCGCTAATCAAAGCTGCAGGACCGGGGTGTGGGGTAATAGTTTAGCTGAGAGCACACAATGCGTGCAAAAGTGCATGTGTACGAGGATGACAACGTTCCCGAAACCTAGTAATGTGACACACGCCCCGCAAACAATATCGGAAACAGGAAGGTGATGTGAAGAATATAAGGAAATGCGGAAGAAGTGTAATCGGAGTACTTATGAGCAATCAACACTAATCATCCCATGAAGGCCAATTGACGGCAGCTGACAACTCTGCATGCAGAAACCTGCAAAACGGGATAGGGGAGGCATATGAATGCAAAGAAAGTAGGGGAGGTAGCAGATTGGAAAGATAGAAGACCTGACACAGCAGAGCAAAGCAGACTGGCAGCACAATGGCAGTAGCACACAAAACGCATGATATGCCATGTCCATGAAAGTACACATGACAGTGCTCTGCAGGATGCATGCCAGAAAATGGTAGGTGCAACGTGCAGAAATAGTAAGGGAAGGTCGAAAGGTAATCCATGGCAGGCAAGAGTAATTCAACACCAATGGCAACACCGTTGTAGTTCCATCGGTAAAACACGGAAGATAACCCTTAGATACGGCCGTACAAACACACCCTATGACATCATCGGTGTGCACAGCACAATAGTATAAAGTGTGAATGCACACAACACATAGCCGTGTATTCACAAACACCGCACCATAGGTGTAAACACACGGGGAACTTTTAAAATGTACATGTTGGGTGCTGCCATAGCTGTGATCCATCAGCATGTGTTAGAGACAGACGGTGTTGTGGAGGAGGATGCCGACAACCACCGCAGACCTCGGAGGAGAAGGAGAGTGTTCAGACCAAGGGTAACCTACCAGGGGCTACCTGACCTGGAGACAGTAGAGCATTACAGGGTGGACAGGGACATGTTACAGCAAATAGTGGAGCTGTGCCGGCCACGCCTGAGAACAAGAAACAACAGAGGGGAACCCATCCCAGTGGACACAAAGGTATGTGTAAGCTTGCGAATACTGGCCACAGGTACCTTTCAAAGGCCAACTGGAGATATAATGGGCATCTCATAGGCATCAGCATCCAGGGTACTACACCAGTTCCTGGATGCCATATTACCACATGCCAATGAGCATATATACTTCCCCAGATCTCAGGAGGATTTGGCTAGCAATATGCGCCACTTCCACCATGTGGCACAATACCCGGAGGTACTGGGTGCGATAGACTGTACGCACATACAAATCAAGTCACCACCTGGCGAGCAGGGTAGACGCTACATAAATCGCAAGGGATTCCACTCCATCAATTGCCAGGTCGTGTGCAATGCCCAGGGCATTATCATGGATGTGTGTGCTGGCAGCCCTGGAAGCTACCACAACTCCCATATCTGGCATGCCTCACAGCTGTATCAGGTATTTGTCAGGGGGGACATCCCACAAGGCCATCTTGTGGGGGATGCTGGCTATGCACTGGAGCCGTGGATGATGACTCCCATCAGAAATGCACACACACACATGCAAGAATGCCATAATGAGGCACACGCACAAACCAGAATAATCATAGAGCGTGTGTTCGGGATGCTGAAATCACGGTTCCGGTGCTTGGATACATCTGGTGGAGCCTTGCAGTACTCTCCAGGCACATGTGCCCACATATTCATAGTATGTGCCATGCTACATAATATGATCCTGCAGAAGCAGCTGCTGCAGGGACATAATGGTGAAGGGCCACAAAGCCCACCACAATTGCCAAAGCCAGTCCAGGCACAGAGGGTTCCAGACCATGAACACACTGTGCCAGCCCCAGTAGGCAGACGGAGGTGTATCCAATATGCCTACGCCTTGGCAAAGAGGGAACGTATAGCACATACTCTGTCAGCATAGGCCCCATGGACTGACACCTCCCCACCTGCACACACAGTGAAATGGATGGCACACAAACATGACCATCTGTAAATTGTAATGTATGGGTGGCCTTATGTGTGACTCCAACATAGGCAGTCCCCAAACACTGTAAACCCACCAGCCAGTGGAACATGTAATGCCAACACCTGAACAGTACGTGAGTATAACAGCATATGGCGTTGCTGTGTGCCTGCCACGTTCGCCGCAAGATGTATACATATAAATATATATATATATATATATATATATATATATATATATATATATATATATATATATATGTATATATATGGGTTCACTTCAATTCACTGAACTTTCAATTCACTGACTTTCATTTCACTGACACCATTTCACTGAAATTCATTTCACTGAAACTTCATTTCACTGAAAGTTCATTTCACTGACAAGTATTATTACAAAGTAAATGGAATATGCCTCCTTCCCCACTGTAGTGCGACCCTGGAGTTAGAATATATAGTTAGGGGGTGTGGGGTGTGGGGCAGGTCCCCCCACATTGGGGTGGGGGCAGCCCCCACTTACTTTTCTTTTACTAAGCAATATTATATCAAAACGTAAGAATATCATATGCCCCCACACCCCCAACTATATATTCTAACTCCAGGGTCGCACTACTGGAAGGGGGAATATTCCATTTTATTGCAAATAATAGTTGTCAGTGAAATGAACTTTCAGTGAAATGAAGTTTCAGTGAAATGAATTTCAGTGAAATGGTGTCAGTGAAATGAAAGTCAGTGAATTGAAAGTTCAGTGAACTGAAGTGAACCCATATATATATGTATATATATATATATCTATATATTTATATATATATATATATATATATATATGTATATATATATATATATATATATATATATAGATAAATATGTACACATATACATATATATAATACAGATAAGAAAGGGAATTAGAAGGATATAAGGTGACTGAGATGTATCCAGCGATATCTGTAAATAGTATAGATAGTGCAACGACAATCTGAACATCCGGTAGGTTCAAAACAATAGGATACCGCCAACCATGGAACGTGTAACATACCGATATGCATAACCACGAGGCTGAAAGACCGACAGAACACAGTACTGTAACAGTACATGCGCGTGTAATAGTATGATGATATGAAGGGAGAGGTAGTCACCGCTGCCGGTGTTGTGGTCCACATAGGTACTGTGTGCAACTGTCCCCGTGAGTGCCGTAGTATGTGTACGTGTGCATTGAGGGTGCCGTGTGCGTTGCTGTGTGAGTGTAATGTGTGTGTGTCTGCAACATGTGTATGTTGGTGCCAAGTTAGAGGCAGAGCAGAGTATTAGGTGTAGGCATACGGTAAACTAGCCTCAGGCATATGTTCACTACTAGTCCCAGAGTAGTAGTGACAGCCCCACCCTGGCTAGGTGTGTCTTGACATAGAACGATACAAAGTGAATATGTTCCAGATGGTAGCACAGGAATATTCCCCATAAGAAATGGAAAAGACGTATGTAATAGTCATGCCTGTATGTATGACACTGATATGTTACATGCAATATGATACATTGGCAAAGTCACACAGCAATAGGTATGTATCGCGGAAAAAAGTATGTGCTACCCCAGTACTGACCGTGGCCATGTGTTGGCCCATAAACACCGCTGTGTGTTCCACAAGTGTCAAACAATCAATTCCCATTTGAATATGTGGCAACCACTGGCAAACAGGCTATTCCAACAACATGACCACAATGACTGCAAATATCGGGTACAGAATGACAAGGGATAGTTGTCACATACACATAGCCGCTGATATACCACATATGTTACGGAGGTATACATGCATCAAGCTCACCTGCAGACGATATCAAAACCACATAACAACAGCCCAACCTACAATCCCATAACAAAAGACTATTAACTGTTAACCCTCCAAGTAGGGATGGAGCACACAGACAACTATACTGTTTATGTAGAGATGCAAGGCCCACAAACCGTATCCGTGACGTACAACTACAGATATCCCCCACTGTAGATAATAAAGGAATACAAACCGTAATAGCAGCACAAACATACAGTCAGTCAATGACATCTGCATAACCACAACATATCACGTGGGAGACACAATTAAAGGCGGATGCATAATTGCATGCGTTGTATAAAGGAAAACAACAGCCATGTTACAGTTTTGAATGCAATACTCCATTATCATTCGTCGGCAGGACAGGTACACCCACATGTTGAACCAAATACTACACCTGTCACACACAATCCACGGGTGACATGAATTCAAATTATACTTGTCCCTATGCATAGCAGTTGCAGTTACACATAACATAACACAATACAGACCATCTCCACGAAGGTAGGGCAAATAGCCAACGCCCAGGTGGAGAATCCAATTATACCCCAGTATCGACGCGTAATTTCTGAATGGAGTAGATGCACAGGTGATATGCACGTAATTACTCACGTACACATAGCCGCTGATATACCACATAAGTTATGGAGGTATACATGCAGCAAGCTCACCTGCAGACGATATCGGAACCAATTAACAACAGCCCAACCTACACTCCCATAACAAAAGACTATTAACTGTTAACTCTCCAAGTAGGGATGGAGCACACAGACAACTATATTGTTTATGTAGAGTTGCAAGGCCCACAAACCGTATCTGTTACGTACAACCACCGATATCCCCCACTGTAGATATTAAAGGAATACAAACCGTAATAGCAGCACAAACATACAGTCAGTCAATGACATCTGCATAACCACAACATATCGCGTGGGAGACACAATTAAAGGCGGATGCATAATTGCATGCGTTGTATAAAGGAAAACAACAGCCATGGTACAGGTTTTGAATGCAATACTCCGTTATCATTCGTCGGCAGGACAGGTACACCCACATGTTGAACCAAATACTACACCTGTCACACACACTCCACGGGTGACATGAATGCAGAATATACTTGCCCCAATGCATAGCAGTTGCACTTACACATAACATAACACAATACAGACCATCTCCACGAAGGTAGGGCAAATAGCCAACGCCCAGGTGGAGAATCCAATTATACCCCAGTGTCGACGCGTAATTTCCAAATGGAGTAGATGCACAGGTGATATGCACGTAATTACTCACTGAGGAACAGCAATTGGTGGGTTGAATTCACATGTTGCAGGTATCGACGTATATAAGGATGACTCTCAAGATATTCAAACCGTATGCTCATACTCAAACAGCATTGAACTACCAAAAGTACTGCAAACAAAAGTTAACGGCAAAACAATAAACGGAACGAAACACCAACAAGGAATGTAGAACACACGATATGTAAGGTTGTGTAACGCATGATCTGTATTAATAAGCTGTACTGTATGTGAATGGTGGTTGTAATTAATTACACTTGTCCGCAATGCAGAAAGTGGTGAAAGGTAGTTATGTAGTGATGTCTTGCTGAGCATACCAACGCTTGTAGAAACCGTGTGCACAGCAGTGGGACATCATGTACACAGCAGAGACACCACAAGGGATGCTACAGGAGGGCATTAAAGTGAACAATGCCATACCACACGCTGTTGCTGGCAGTGGATGTCCAACAAGGAAGTGCCATAGCAGGGGATAGTACATGTATGTATACTGTCACAGCACGCATGTGTATGAGCATATACCCTTGATGATATATGTAAGGTGTGGCCGACGTGCAAGTATGCTCTGCATTAGGGGATACTATGTGAAATATGTGTAATGTATAGTTGTCTAGGTAGATATGACAGATATCCTACACAGTATCACAGGCATATTATGCATAACACAGGTATCGCCTATTGGTATGTACAATAACAGGATACATATGACCTGTAGGTATGAGACATAGTAGTAGCATGATAGCTACTCTAAATGGAAGGGACACCAAGTAACCATGCACAAAGGACTTGTAGTAGCTGCACAGGTGCACAGTGGGCTACAATGCAGTCTGGCAAGTCCATGTGTAAGCACATGTGCAGTGTACACAGTAGTGTCACCTCTCCATGGTAGTGTCCTGTGAACAGCAGAGGCAGGTGTCAACTGCACCTCTACACAGTACAGCTGCTGTGGTGATACCAGGACTACATGTGTCACCCAAACAGCAAGGGAGGTATCACATGAACAGTGCTACTGTGTGTCCCTGCGGGATGTATACAGGACCTATGTTCCACAGCATGGTGTGTGTTAGGTTTGTGGAAGTAACACAGAAGCACAGCCCATGCAGTGTGGTGTGTGTGCACATATCCAGGAGCATGTCGTTCACAGTGCCCACCGCAGATGTCATGTATAAGGAGTATATGCATCAATAATGTGGTGGACATGGGCTGTGTCAGAGCAGAAGAAGACACCCTTGAGTATGTGGTATGCAGATGTGTACAGATGTGTTGTCCGTATGTCATCCGCATATGTAAACTGTCTGAACCCAGTAAACATCATGGCATGTCAATGTTGTGCCATGTAAAGCTGTAGCTGTTGTTGAAGGTACACCATAAATGTGGTACTGTACCCTTGACTGTGTGTAGATGTGTGTAGTTCACAGGTACAATGGCTACCTATGTACCAGCATCACACACAGTACAGATAGGTGTGGCCTTGCAGAAGGATATCCATGCCACAGTGGAATACGGTAACCACAGGACTGTGTGTGGCATATGTGTGTACTGCAACCATGTACAATGTGATATGTATGTAGGGGACCACTATCCATGTGATAGTCAGTGGGTGAATGTTGTTATGCAAAGGTGATGTGCATGCACCGTGTGTCATGCATCTTGATGCCATGATACTCATATGACGTATCCGTCACACTGACACCCATATGGTTGGCATCAGTATGAGCTGGTGGAGCAATAATGGCACTTGGTATGTAGGTGTTGGAAATCTAGGCATGGACAGTACTCTGTGACAGCATGTTCTGTATGTAAGCATATAGTGAACATGAGTGGCCCTATGACTGAGGACTGTGTAATGCAATATGTACCTGACATGTAGTAGGTACTATGGTATGCTGGCACCACTGTGTTTACTGTCCATGAGCCACATATCATAACATCCTGAGACACAGGGTATGATGTGCAGGTGGATGTGTATGTTGTCAATACCAGAATGTGGAATGGTGCTGAAAGGCAATGTGAGGACAACATATGATGTGTTGGCCTCCGTACCATCCTCAACTGCCCTAGCAACTGTATGACAGGTGCCCAGCATGTGTATGTGCCTTGCTGTGGCATTCACAAGCCCAACCCGGGTGCTAGGAAAGGACTGGAGGCCATCAATGTGTGTGGGAATCACGTTCCTGCTGATGTGCCCCATTGCCTTGCAGAATGGTCCAGTCAGGAGTGTATGACTATAGTCCCACTCGTGCAATGCAGTGCCACCTGTGTGTAGTGCGATAAATGTCGCTGTGCGGCAGTCAGGGTCTACAATGTCCGACAAAAGGCTAGCAGTGAATATAGTGGCCTGGTGTGGAGACATATACCGAACAGGTTGGTGGGACATTACAGCCAGGGACATTGGAAGGTGACATTGGGCCAGTGTCCCAGGACATATCGTGTGTATGTCAGTACTGTGTATGTGATCACAGGGACACTACGATGTTCATGTACGGATTGCGACCCTGTAGTGAGTGAGAGGGTGTATTGTCGGTAAGTACGCCATCGCTTGGCACGTTGCCAACATTACCTCGGTCTGCAATGCTTGGTTGACTATTGTATGTGACATCAGATGTGGATGTTGCCAAAGAATACCGACATACCACCACAATGCCTGAGGCCCCACATCGCAATGTGCGACAGTCATGTTTAGGTAGCTAGCCTTGGAGTATGCGATGATGGACCTTGAGGACCCACCATGGCTGACAAGCGATGCACCCCACACATGTGAATGTACACCACTGTACAACAGCCTGTACCTGTGGTTGTACATCATATGTGCATGGAACATGACCACCACAGTGGCGTCTGTAAACTGGTCAGTACTGCCATGTCTCTGTGTGGAATAGCATGATTCCTGCAATTGTGTACATGCTACTGAAGTGCACTGTGGTATGTGTCAGCATATGTATGTGTAGAGTCCATCTGCTCAGGTGTCATGATGTTAACAACTGCTGTCAGCAGACGTCTGTAGTAGTTGTTGTAGTACACATGTTCCGTGTATGCTGTGATGGGTGTGTTTCCAGGATGTGGCTAGCAAGGCCATGTAGCATATGTGTTGAATCCACCAAAGAGGGGATAACCCCAGGTGTGTCACACCAGTCACATGGAGTTAGTGTTCATGCTAAGGGTAGTGTAGGTATGGTATGTGTTGTGTATTCTTTTATCCAGCTGAGCGGAGTGCATGACTCAAGCATGTGTAGGTACATGGGTGTCTATCCCAGGGAAGTGTGGGTTACTGTCAGCACACAGCAGTAGTAGCTGTCTGAGGCCCAATGTACACTATAACAACACAGAAGGTATGTAACCTGTGGTGTACAATGTCGACTCTGTCGCTTGTTACAATGTGTATAGCGGTCACAAACACAGTTATCTGCACATGGAGCACCTATGATGCATTGTGCTAAGCAACTATCCAGGATGTGTGCTAAACACTGTGTGATGTGTGATGTGTGAACCCCTCATCTGTGGGTGTTCCGGTCCAAGTATGTGCCTGAAAGTTACGGTCTGTGCACAATCCGTAATCGCAGGTGTTCTGAGCAGAGCATGGAGGCAGATCCCAGTCACCGCAGAGATATGTGAGTGGTGCAGTTGTGTGTGTGCCTCGCTTGTGTGCATCACATTGGAAGATGCAAGCATTGTTCCACATGACCCCATGTCGTGCCTGCCAGTTACAGCCCTGCCGGTGACAGTTATGTGAAACTGCCAGAGAGGCAGTATAGCATGTGAAGATGTACATGTGTGCTCTACACCCCAGGCTGATGGCTGCAGGTCATGCATGCCACAGCATTGTGTTTGACCTGGACTGTCATAGCGGTCAGATACCACATGCCTGTACAATAACAGTAGGAGCGTAGGCAACTGTCGCAGTGACACAGTAGGTCAATGTACAGTGTTCCTGTGTCCAGACCAATGCCGAATGTACACCATGGCTAGACACATACCCAGAGGGTTATAACACCGGTGAGCCATTGCATGTCCCAGTACACATAGTCTGTGTATTGCCATCGCAGGGCAGTCACAATAACATGACGTATGTGAGATATATTGTACCAGGTGATGTGTCATGTGTGCGTATGTTGAGTTGCAGAGGTGTTCACCCGTCCGCAACATCTCAGTGCATGATGCCTTGTGTAACATGATGTGTGGAACTGCATTGTGATTCACAACAGAGTCATCCGTGACTGGTGTGTTGTGAATGTTGTAACCCATGAGTCTGCGGGATATACACTAGTGATGTTGGCTGCCATGCTGGGGGCCACCAGTGGTGCCTACAGTGATTATACAGACATATTGCATACGTTGTTTTTTCAGGAATGTCCATTGTTGTAGATGATGTGGTACTACGTGATGGTAGGTGTGTGATGTGAATGTTACACATCCAGACGTGACCATCAGGTGCAGTCATGGTTGTCGACAGCATCACCCCCATCCACAGCTGTCAGCACCCTGTCCCCAGAATGGGTAACGGTAGCCCTCGTACTGTGTGACTAATGTGCAGATCGTAGAACACCTACTACTGGCCGACTAATAGTGTCAACTAGGAAGGGTATATGATGGCTGCAATATGCTGCTCTAATGTATAAATATGATATCCCACTGAATTACTATGATTCTCATCTATTAAGCCATGGCTGGCATGTAAACCATGTACAACAATGAATGTGTGACAGACCCTTCCAATGTGGAACCTTGATGAACATGCACCTGTTAGAACACCAAATGAGGTACGTTGCACGTAATGATGTACAACCGACAGCTATGGGCACAGCATGGATGCAGATGCACATCACCCACAGGCTGTACCGCTGTACGTTGGTAGGGGAGCATTGCACGAGTACATGTGACAGTTGCTGTATTGCCACATGTATGACATATCCGTCATATAGGGGTAGCACTGGTATGTGACGGTTGGACATGCCTGTACATATGACCATGTCCCACAGGATATGTGTGTTAAGTGTGTACAACATCTGTCGTACCTTCAGCAAGCTGTGAAGTGTATGACTGCCAGTGTACCTGTGTGACATGTTGTGCAATGGGTGCAAAGGTAATCAGTAGCGCATTACATGCTCACATGTCCCGCACAGGTGCATAGCTTGACCATACGATACAAATAGGGTGTTGGATAATAGCAACCCACAAGAGATGATGAGTAAGGGTGGCAATGCACTATCACCTTTCTGGGTAAGGTGTGCATGTCCATGACAATTAGCACATGAGATGTTAGCAGTACAGCTGTACAGGGTGGCATGTATATTTGATTGCAAATACCTTTGCGTGTTCCACCAGTGGCCTGTTGACAGACAGACATCAACACAATGTGCAGCATTGACATGTGCACAGCACATCACCGCTGGCTACAGTAGAACAGGGTTAATGTGTTGACATGTGCACAGAACATCAGCGCCAGCTACAGTCGAACACGGTATGTGTTGAACCCCACTGTCATTGTAGCCCATGCCACAGAGAGAAATGTTATGCATCTGTGTATGTACGGCTGGGAATGGACCTGACCTAGCAGTATAGCTGTGTCAGTGTTGCGAACAACATACTGAATGGGCTGTGTGTGTGAGGTGTGTGCCATAGTTGTACGGTCTGATAGACGATACCAGCATTGTCACCGCTATGTGAACATCTCCGTCCCCATAAATGAATACCTAGGCTGTTCCCAACACCATGGTCACTGTGGAAGGGATGGTGCTGTGCGGTGCACCCGCCGACATGGTGGTGACAGCAGGCACTGGATGTAGACATATGAGGTACCCATGTCAGGTCGGCGTACCATCCATGTGCACAGGATATCACCGTGCAGGCATATACAGCACTGTGTTGAACAATATTACAGCACATAGCACCTGTCAGGGGTAATGTTCATGCATGGATGTGCGATTCCAGCATGCACAATACACACCCCCACCATGCAGCATGCTGCCTACCTTGCAGAAGGACATTGTCTACACCATGATGATGGACATGCAATATGTCCATATACCTATATAAATGACATATGTAATGGACAGCCACCATCCTAATACTGGTATTCCACAGGCTGGACACATCCCTGTGCCATATATGTGATATACCCTGCCATACCATGCAACCCTGTCCATCAAGGCTGCACGTGTCATCACAGTTATACATGGTGTGATGGCCACATGGTACATGCACTATCAACTGACTGGATCAGTAATGTGGTACTGATGCACCTTGTGTTGTCACAATTGCTGTGTGACAGCATGTAAAATGTGCGCGCACATGCTATGTTTGCCCATCCCTGCAAATGTCATATGAATAGACATTGTCCCATGTGTATCACATGTGCAATACAGGCGAGCCGTGGCAGGATGGTCAACACCCGTACAGTGCTGAGTAGATGTATATGGCAAAACAGATGCATGTACAGGTGTCCATGTGTATGTGTGCAGTGTCACTGCAGACGTCCATAACGGCTGCATCTGTGATGCTATGTGACATATACACAGCATCCAGATGAACATTAGTACTGTGGACACATCGGGCCAAGTGCAGATTGGTAAGAACACAGGTGCAGGCAAGTACACATGTCCATAGCAAGTTACCATCTACATGGAGTATGTACACTGTAATGAGTTGACACAGAGATATGATATGATATCCACTGCATAACGGTGTGACAGGTGTGACAGCAACACATCAGCTGTGTCAGTGTCATGATGCTTCTCAGAGATTACTGTGCAGATGTCGTACATGTCATAGCAATGTATGTTCAGCGGTATGCTAGTACATCAGTGTGAATGTGACCTGTCACCATCATTATGTCTTACAGATAATGCCACGTTCATGACTCCCAGCCTTCAGCCGCCAGGAGGATGATGTCATAATACCATTGCTCCATGACAACTATGACGTGCTGTTCAGCCATATGCCAAAGCATGCTCAGCAGCGGGATGACCTGTGGCAGGATATACGCAGGAGGGTGAATGACGTGGGTGGCAACAACTGCACCTACCAGCAAGTACGCAGACACTGCATGGACCTGATACGGCATGCGAAACAGCGTGCCACTGCAATCGCCAGAGAGCAAGGTGGAACAGGTGGTGGGCCACCAACCCAGCCCCCACTCACACACACAGAGGAGCTACTGGCCAGTCTGGGGACACCCAGGGAACAGCATGCGGAAACACTAGCCGCCATCGTGGAGGTGGGTGTCTCCCAACCAATGAGCCTGGAGTTGCCTGGTAAGTCAGTCCTGCATATGAGTAAGATATCCACTGTAGTTGCAGGTGTCACTGTGCATCATGTAAAGTAATGACACATGCCAGGTATATGGGCACACAAGCTGCATACTACAGTATGCTATGTTGTGTATGCAGACGTGTGCATACCATATGCTATCACACAGGTACATGTGTTCACATGCACAGTGCGAACTGTGGCTGTCATACAGTCATGGATAATGTTTCTACTGTTGTGTCACCCCTATACAGGTACCTCTGGCATGTCGCACAGACATGGGTCCGTCGCAGGTGAGACTGTTGTCAGTATCAGGCATGTTACAGTGTAGAGTTATTTGCCATGTGGCCAGGTATAATATGCACACCTGGGTTTTGTTCCAGTCACGTTATACAGGTTGTGCCACCAGACACACACACATGCCACCCATGTGCAATAGATACAACCATTATTATACACCGGCATGAAACCACAGTACCTGTCAATGTGATATGTGCGGTCAGCTATGCATACAATGGTGGAGGTGTTCTGCAATGGATGCATATGTAGTATGCATTGGAACAACGTTTGTGGTACGCACACAGTACCACACAGTGAGCAGTGATATGGGCAGCACATAGGTGTCACCATTGTGACATATGCCCCTGCATTGTGTGTACACATTGTGACATGCCACCCGACATGTCCCAAGCTTGTTGTGTTTTGTCTGCAATATTGTCACACCATCACATGACCTACACCTGACATAACAAACATCCACACTGTTGTCTGCATAGCCCTGTGGATTGTGACACCTCTGACATGTATGGGTGTATGTCACATGGGACACCACAGACATGTGTACAAGATGCCCATCACACACAATTGTCCAAGACCCATTCACACATGGCCATGGGTGATAGCCACAGGCATGTTGCCACACAGTACGTCTGATGTGGATAGACCCCATTGCACATTGTCCACACATAGTGCAATCATAGCCGTAGTGGACCACTTGTACATTTGATGTGTTACACCGGACAACTGGAATGCCTGTCTGCAGCCACCGGAGGTGTCACCAATATCTACCATATACGATCTGTGGAACAGCATGACTGTGTTGCAGTCATGGCAATGCAATGCGTCCATGTTATGCATTGCACATCAACATACATGCGTCATGTTGCCATGCAATGGCACAGTGCCTGTACTCCACACTGTATAGCTATGTACATGGCTCACACTAACCACACCTGCACATACACATTTGCGAAACATGCATTCTATCTGTAGGCTGTACACACAACACTGCACTGTGAAGCCCATTATGATGCTGTGCATGTGTCAGGACACCATTGTGTCAAACATGTATACATGTTACTGCACGTCAGCGGATTACATGTCAAGGTAATGTCAGCCATGTGTACTGTTAACCTGTCTGTGGCCACATGGTGTATCACAGTGATGCATGCAAATTACCATGACTGTGTGCACCGCATGCCTACTGATATGACACCTGCTTGATGTAGTGTGCACCCCAGGGTGGTATGCATACTAACACTATTAATGTCTGAGCTGCATTCCCTGTGCTGTAGTGCAGGAATGCTGCATGCCATCTGAAATATCACATGCATGGTGTGTCTGTGTGTGTGTGTGTCTGTGTGTGTGTGTGTGTGTGTGTGTGTGTGTGTGTGTCTGTGTGTGTGTGTCTGTGTGTGTGTCTGTGCATGTGTGTCTGTGTGTAATGTACCTTACAGTATGTCTTTGCATTCACAGGTGGTGTAGGTGCGTTACCCTCCTGCGGTCCATCTGATGTTAGTGTCCCCACAGATACTAGCGGTGATGACCATATGCTTGAGGTACAGGCAGGGTTGTCAGGGGCTGAATCTGTGCCATTGGTTACCATCCCACCTATGTCCCCCTCTTCCCTGCACACTGTTCTGATGCCAACATATACAACATCACCATTGCCCATAGAGGAAGGACAGTCAGCGTCTGTTGGCATTGAACAGGAATGTGTGGTGGCTACAGAAGGTGTGACTACACACCATGTTGCCGGTGTAATGACTGGTGATGTGCCACACAGGCATGTGGCTGGTGCTGCTCGTAGGAGGACCTCTGGCAGACATGCACCTGCAGTACAGGGTGCAGCAGCTGGTATCACCAGGCGCATGTTCCAGACTGTAATGGCGGCACAGGCACGTGCAGAACGGCAGAACCAAGAAGGGCAGAGGCTGTAGAGGGTTGCAATCTGTACCCTAAATGACAACATCCAGTCATTGGCAAATGCTCAACAGCAGATTGCTAATGTACTGGATAGGCGATTAGGTGAAATGGTTGGAATCCTCGACCGAGGCATGGCAATCTCTGAGCGTGAGCTGTCTGTGCTAGAACACCTGGTAGGGGTGAGGCGTAGGACATGTGGGCGTAGGCCAGCAACACCACCTAGTGTAGGTTGACGTGTGCATGCCACCTCTCATGCCCACTCACATAGTGCCGGTAGCAGTAGCAGTGCAGCTGGTGCTGCACTGTTCACACCAGGACACAGCAGGCCACATGGACGTGGCCCTGGCCGGTCCCATCATGGACACGGTTCCAGCAGACATGTGTCATTGGACAGTAGCCACTCTGTACCTCCACCTGGTAGTGCCCGTGCAACCCCAGGCAGGCACAGGTCACGTGGCCGTGGACGGACACAGTGAGCTGTACAACCTGCACTGTACAGTCTGGGGCTGTCAATTATACCACGTGTAGGCATCACATATGGCTGAACTGTGTGCACACATACCCACACACAGCAGACACAACTGTAGGGCTCCACCACATCCACATGCATTCTGCACAGACATGTCCAGTAAACTCACCGGCCCTTACACACACACATGATGTTATCCATTGGTGCAGCCTATGCCCCTGGCAAACATATCACCCTGTGCATATGATGAAGCCTCTGCTGCATCCCTGTCATCCACACCATCGGTGCAGGGTTATGCAAATATATTCTGATGCACAGGGTGGACAGGATAGTGAGAGGTGTATGTGATACCTGTGTATGCATAGCATGGGATGTGTATGTTGCAGTGGTTGTGTATGAATACTGACAGATGCGTATGTGATGTAGGTTGTGTACTGTCAACATGCAGCAGACATACCATTTAGTGCAGGTGCAGCATGCATTGTGATGTGGTCACGGTATGTGTGACGGTTACATGTGTAGCACCATGTTGGTTCTGATACGCTGAATCCCTCCTATGGTGTACTCGCATGTGCCTACAGGGAGCACTGTTATCGGTCCTCCATGTGTAGCTGTGGATTACTCACAGGCACATCTGGCAATATCAGCATACTATATGTACCCGCAACCTGCCTGGACACCTACATGACACACATGTCCGCACATATACTGCACCTGACGCATGTTGTTGGTGCCACAGGCTACAGTGAACAGAGACGTCACATACATAGCAAGACACACTACAGGTATGGTGACATGGTGCAAGTGTCGTACACAGCATGATGGCCACTGACTTCAGCTGTCACCTGTCAGCTGTGGGGCACGCTGTGCAGCTGTAGGATCCTGTAACAGTACAGGAACATGGTCGCAATCGTGGGGTGTACACCACTATGATGCACACCCCATAGTGTGCAGATGGGGACACCTGCCTGTGTGGTCAGCACCCTCACAATACTATGCACCCACACGCCATGTCACAGGGAGCGGACATGCACAGGTAGCCAGTATGGCTCACACCTATGGCATCGACAGGGTTGTGCAATGCAGCACCAGTACGGGATAGTCACCATGTGTGGTTAGTGTTCGTTCACAACAGTATATTAGCATACACCCTCACACCAAGCAGCAGACATACAAACATGTAGACACACACACATTGTGGTGACCACACATGTGTACACAGAGACAACGTGTTGCATGTACTGCACCATCCAAATTCATGCTCCCCACACTGAGGTATGTACAGATCTCTACTATGGTGTGCAGGGATGTGTAGCACGTGGGACATATTCCCCCCGATATGTGGCATACATGGGCACACATTCATGCACACATGTCAGTGCTGGGAATACTACACCCGCCATATGATACGTGTGCAGGCATGCAGCGGTATGTAGTGCATTATGTATACCAACACTGTATCCGGCAGATGTGCTGATATATGCACTGGGGAGGTGGTAGGTGTTACAGTTGCCATGTGACATACAGTCAATAACACCTGACCGCTGGGTATGCATTATGTCAGCATTGTCATGTAACAACGACATAGCATACTGTATGCACATGGCAGGGTAGGATGGTGTGTGACACAACTGTGAGCCACCACCTGCACACATGCATGTAGACAGGTGTTTAAACACATTATGTACACACATACCTCCATACGTGCTGTTTCTATGCCACCGTATAACATCCCCTATGATGGGTATGCATGTGGTAGGTTGTTGCAACTATGTTATGGACATCGGCCACTGCTCATGTATGGCTGCTCCATGCACAGTACACATGTCACATGTGTCTCCTGTTGCCATGTGTGTATGCATTGCTACTTTTTGACATGTGTGTTGACATACATAAAACATGGACTGTGGTATGGTATCACAGCTGTCACAGGCAAACAATACAAGGGTATGTGTCCCAGTCAACACTGCTACACCCTGTAGTGGGAGCATTCCACAGACATGGGTCCACCTTCCATTCATGTGTGTAGCACTGCACGCCAGTGTTATTCATGTGGTACATCACAGGCTTTGTATGTGTCATGTGTGCAGTCCATGCACACATCCAGACAATCACATGTATGACATATCCAGACATTTGTTCATTGTGTTAAGCAGTGGTCATGTGTCACAGCTGTGTCAGGGCTGTGGTATGTGTGGAGCCAACCTGTCCATGTATACTGATATGGGTGGACTACATCACACATGTTGGATCATTGTTAGTACATGTGTAGTCTGCACAACTGGTGTACACTGCTATACAGACCTGTGGACATATGTCACATGCTGTTGTTGGACCGTGAGGCTTACTGCTGCACCGATGACATGGTGCTGGCATGACAGCTACAGTGTTCACTGCAGTGTGTACATGTTTGACCTGCACCCGTGACACCTGTGATGTCATCTGTGTGTGTATGAGTAATTGCATGTGTGACCACCCTGTGTGTGTGTACATGTTTACCTTACCGTGACCTGCTGTGTGTACACTCCGTCTGCATGCTGGACGGCACGTAGCAAATGCTAAGTGTGTGAGCATGCCCAGTAAGCAGTTGTGTAAATGGACACACAGTACATTGCACACTGCGCCCTTCTGTGATTATACCCCGTGTGCATGCATGTTTCCCCTTTGCAACCGCTAAGTGTGTGAGCATGCCCAGTTTGCTGTTGTGTAGGTGGACACACAGTACATTCCACACTCTGCCCTTCCATGATTACACTCCATGTGTATGCCTTCTGTGTGTATACTCCGTCTGCATGCTGGACGGCGCGTAGCAAATGCTAAGTGTGTGAGCATGCCCAGTAAGCAGTTGTGTAGATGGACACACAGTACATTGCACACTGCGCCCTTCTGTGATTATACCCCGTGTGCATGCATGTTTCCCCTTTGCAACTGCTAAGTGTGTGAGCATGCCCGGTTTGCTGTTGTGTAGGTGGACACACAGTACGTTCCACACTCTGCCCTTTCATGATTACACTCCATGTGTATGCATGTTTGCACTTTGCAAATGCTAAGTGTGTGAGCATGCCCAGTATGCCATTCATGGACACACAGTACATTCGGCACTGACATCTGATACTAGGCGTGTAGCCATGGCCATTGACATCCTGCATAGCCATGGTGGCCATCCAGGCGAATTATATACAGTTGCTATGCCACAATGGATGCCTACATCAAACACACTGGTTGCTCTCTCAAAGGGTGTACTGTCTGTGGTGCATCCTGTATCCATTTCGTGATGTAGTGCTCCGTAGATAGTTAGTATTCCCGAGTGCAGCACTGCCGTGTTACTGTACGTCCACCTTGGGATAGTAACATGCTGTGTGACTGCTCACTCTGTCTTCATTCCCAATCGGCATCCTTGCCTTTGCGGATGATATCACCCACCTAGGAGTATGCCTCTGACAGTGCTGTGCTCAGTAATCTCGGTAGCGCGTTCTGTAAATGCATCATGCTGTTGTGTGTTCATGTAGTTAGGTGTAGGTTCAACTCCGGCCCTTCTGTGTGTGTGTGTGTGTGTGTGTGTGTGTGTGTGTGTGTGTGTGTGTGTGTGTGTGTGTGTATTTCCAGCTGCCTCTGGAGGCAGTGATGCTTAGACGCCACACAACACATACATTAGCTATCAGTGTCTATTCCTTTGTGGATGATGTCACCCACCTAGAAGTATGCCTCTGACAGTACTGTGCTCAGTAATCTCGGTAGCGTTCGGTAAATGCATCATGCTGTAGTGTATTCATGTAGGTAGGTGCAGGTTCAACTCCGGCCCTTCCAAGGGTATGTGTGTGTGTTTCCAGCTGCCTGTGGAGGCAGTGATGCTTTTAGATGCCTCACAACACATACATTTGCTATCAGCGTCTATTCTTTTGCGGATGATGTCACCCACCTAGAAGTATGCCTCTGACAGTGCTGTGCTCAGTATTCTCGGTACGTTCGTAAATGCATCATGCTGTAGTGTGTGTATGTAGGTAGGTGTAGGTTCAATTCCCAGCCTTTTCAAGTGCATGTATGTGTTTGTGTGTTTCCAGCTGCCTCTATAGACAGTGATGCTTTTAGATGCCTCACAACACATACATTTGCTATCAGCGTCTATTCCTTTGCGGATGATGTCACCCACCTAGAAGTATGCCTCTGACAATGCTGTGCTCAGTAATCTCAGTAGCGCGTCCTGTAAATGCATCTTGCTGTAGTGTGGTCATGTAAGGTAGGTGTCGGTTCAACTCCCAGCCCTTCCAAGTGTGTGTGTGTATTTCCAGCTGCCTCTGGAGACAGTGATGCTTTTAGGCGCCTCACAACACATACATTTGCTATCAGCATCTATTCCTTTGCAGATGATGTCACCCACCTAGAAGTATGCCTCTGACAATGCTGTGCTCAGTAATCTCAGTAGCGTCCTGTAAATGCATCTTGCTGTAGTGTGGTCATGTAGGTAGGTGTCGGTTCAACTCCAGCCCTTCCAAGTGTGTGTGTGTATTTCCAGCTGCCTCTGGAGGCAGTGATGCTTTTAGACGCCTCACAACACATACATTTGCTATCAGCATCTATTCCTTTGAGGATGATGTCACCCACCTAGAAGTATGCCTCTGACAGTGCTGTGCTCAGTAATCTCGATAGCGTGTTTTGTAAATGCATCATGCTGTAGTGTGCTCATGTAGATAGGTGTTGGTTCAACTCCCGGCCCTTCCAAGTGTGTGTGTGTGTTTCTAGCTGCCTCTGGAGACAGTGATGCTTTTAGACGCCTCACAACACATACATTTGCTATCAGCGTCTATTCCTTTGTGGATGATGTCACCCACCTAGAGGTATGCCTCTGACAGTGCTGTGCTCAGTAATCTCGGTAGCGCATTCTGTAAATGCATCATGCTGTAGTGTGTTGGTGTAGGTTCAACTCCGGCCCTTCCAAGTGTGTGTGTGTATTCCAGCTGCCTCTGGAGACAGTGATACTTTTAGACACCTCACAACACATACATTAGCTATCAGTGTCTATTCCTTTGCGGATGATGTCACCCACCTAGAAGTATGCCTCTGACAGTGCTGTGCTCAGTAATCTCTGTAGCGCGTTCTGTAAATGCATCATGCCATAGTGTGTTTATGTAGGTAGGTGTAGATTCAACTCCCAGCCCTTCCAAGTGCGTGTGTGTGTGTGTTTTCAACTGCCTCTGGCAACAGTAATGCTTTTAGATGCCTCACAACACATAAATTTGCTATCAGCGTCTATTCCTTTTCGGATGATGTCACCCACCTAGACGTATGCCTCTGACAGTGCTGTGTTCAGTAATCTGAGTAGCGCATTCTGTAATTGTGTCATACTGTCGTGCGATAGGGTAGGTAGGTGTAAGGTCAATTGCCATGCCTGCCAGATGTGTGTGGGTGTGTCTATGCTCCCAGACGCATGGATTCGTAGGTTATGGTTTTAGACGCTACGCAACACACATATATCCTGCTGACATCTCTGTGTTTGCGGATGTTGAGACGCACCTAGTGGACTGCCTGTGTGTCTGCTGTGGTTAGTGACCTCCATAGCATGTTCTCTATGTGCGTCATGCTGTGGTGTGATAGGGTAGTGATGTGTAGGTTCCACTACCGGCCTTGCCACATGTGTCTGTCTGTATCTCTCTCAATGTATATATATATCTACATATTTTATGCCCATAGCGCTGCTCTTGCATGGACAGCTGTCTGTCCCATGTTTCGCATATTTGCACAGCTTACACATAGCAATGTGATATGATGCAAATCCAAACATTGTCCATGCAACGTCCGTGTTCAGGGAGGTTTTACACGCCCTTACAGACATCTGCTGTATATCTTTGCAGACAGCTATCCTTGCTATACTGTCACTGTACTCGTACACGCCATAGACTTTGGGTATCATTGCCTGGTTATGATGTGTGTATGTCTATGTGAGCTGTGTGCATGGTCGTGTGTATGTCCCACTATAATCATCTGTGCAGGTGTCGCCAATATAGGTAATTCATGTAGACTGCTGTTAGACTGCATTTCAGCACATACCTGCGGACAGTACTGCACTTCCTCCTGCAGCACATTTCATCATCTTGCAGTGGATAATAATGTTGCCACACACATGTATCTGTTTCTGTTCATAACACTCCACCTCAAGGAGCTTATATCTGGACAAGGCCTTATGTGATAGTGGGACACTCAGGGCCAGTAATGACATGTTGCTCTTACAAACATTGATAGTGAGCACAGTGATATGTTATGCATGAGTATGGCATTTCTGTCTGATTTGGTGTCTTCATCACATGTTTGTCATTGTTTCCTGTCGTCAGTTATCATGAGAGTGCCGGACTGTTACTGTTACGTGGAACACAGCAAACATATGAGGACTAACTCTACACAGTCTGCGTATATCTGTACAGTTGCAGAGTATGTGTCTGATACAACATACCTACTGTCTGACTACAATACACACACAGTGTATGGTGGCATGACAGCCCACATGACATTACTTTGTATTTGCACGACACACCCACACAGACCGTTGTATTCCTCACACAGGTCTACATCTGCTTATCCACACTAATTGTTCTTTCATGTACCATATATGTGCGTCGTATTTGCGCTTTCCGTCAGTGGCGGGGCTCACGGACGACTATGGGGGTCTGGAAATTGTTATGTTCACACTTCATGACACCCTGGGGGACACTTTACCTTTGTGTCTAATTACCTTCCACATTGACCTTCGCAGGGCATACGTTGTCATTCACATTTTCCGGGGTATGACTTATACATGTTTGCCCATTTGTCCTGCTGTCTTTCTTCTCACTTGTCCGCCTAGTATCATCAGTTCAGTACATGTATTTTGGACCGGTTAGCTCCTTCATACCCTTGACCTGTTGTCATTATGTGTACACGCCCTGAAGTTTGGCCTTTGCCCTTGTTACATTTCACATAGTGATGTGCCTTTCTAGCTGATTGCTGTCTAGGCATTACGGACTGTGCGGTAGGTGATAGTGACCGCTATTTCCATTGCATGATTCGTAACACTCATAACATCCATATTCATGGCTACGCCAGTATTCGTACAACGGTCTGACTTTGTATGGGGTATTTATAATATAGTCCCTATCTGTATTTCCTGTACTATGCCTTACTGCAGCTGTGTTATTCTGACAGTTTTCCATTTATGGGTACCATCTTGGTCATACGCATGTCCATCCATGGGAATCGCCTACAGGACACTGATATAGGGCTGTACATATTTCCAAATTGCTTTCCGCATTATCCAGTGGATGCTTTGCACCATTATTGAGAATAAAGGCATGTGCTATACCCACATCCCTCCCACGGGGCAGGCCTACGAATTCTCTGCCAAACAACACCTAGGCCCATTTCTGCATACCCAGGTTCCCATGTCTGCAACCCTCTACGGTACACATTACACATGGTTAATGTGTGCGGTACTGGGATGTGGACGCAGTTATATGCACTCCCCACTCTAGGGATATCTGTTCATACGTCCTGCATTTCATGGACACGTGTCATCACCCTTGCACCTGATTTTAGTGCATGTACAGGTGATTCCTATTTGCGTCTGTCACTTCCTTTGCGTCAATCGTTGCAGGTACTGCGAATGGATAACTTTTTGGAGTCCTACAATGGACACCAATATGCATGTTTAAAGTGTAAAACTTGCTTGAATGTCACTTTCTGGCCAATGATTTTGACTGCTGCTGTATATTCCCCATTCGTGGATGTCTGTTTGACTACCCATATTAGCTATTACTTGGCATATTTATATCCATGTGTCATATATATGGGGCATAGGTCTGTTGTGTGTACACATATACATGTAAACTCCTCGTTTCATACCTTGCTTTGTTAATGTCTGTGGATTACCTGTGTACACACATCTATAACCATTCCATACCTTTCCACTGTACAGATACTGGCAGAGTGTACGGATGGTTAACCCTTTATCTTAGGTGTGTTTTACATTGACCTGTGTCTATCTGGCAATTTACTGGCATTTCATTTGAGACTTACGGTGGCACCTTCTGACAAGTAGTTCAGGATACGAATGCATAACCTAAGACAATAACTGCTACTAACGCACCCGTTATTCTATCCACTTTCTATGTTTGTTTTAGCACATATCTTGTGTTTCTCACTATTTGTACCAGTACTTTGCATGGCATTGTCCGGTTCCATACTTTCAGAGGCTGACAGTTTTGAGGCATTATAACTAATGTGGAAACAGCATTAATTTACTCTGCTGTCAGCGGATCACACGCACAGGTGCACTTGCATTTCCTTATTGTGGGTTATCGCGGGCACACATGCATATCCGTATTCTGGGTTACATATGTTTACTGAGTCTTTGTGCTTCGTGGCCTGTATTAGTTGTGACAGTACCAGTAACATATCTCTGATCCGGTTAATGGATGTATCACGGAACACACTTTCACCTTTACATATCTAACTGTCTTTGCGGCACAGGCGCATTAATTACGTTCACATTTATATGTTCTATACTCGTAATTCAAACAGGGACTGCATTCACGTTGTCGGTTGCTGTGACCACTACGCGTTTGGTGTTCTGTCTCATTTATATGCATACCCATGTTACACATTCCCTATTCCGTAATGCTCTTGACCCAGGATGCATATGGCGTAACCGCAGGGATATTCAGAGCACAAAGGCTTATAGTCCCAACGCATACAGGTCTTTAATTGTCAGGGTGTTCCTGTGGTGCTCTGGGTTTGGTCTTGTCCGCCTAGTGTACAGAACTGCCCTGACCGTGTCTGAATGTCAGGCGAGACACATGGGCGCGGTTTGTCCATGTTTATTATACCATGACCCCCCATTATTCCAAACCGTGCACGCTGATTGGCCAGCGTGCCTGTTGTAAATCAAGTTATACTAATGGAAAACGGTCCGGTCGCCCGGACTTTTTTCCATTAGTATAACTCGGTATTTAAAACCTGTCTCGCTATGTTAGATGTGTTTAACATAGTGAGAGCTTTAAATAATTAACGGAGATGTCCGTTGCTTACTTTGAAGCTGTCTCACTATGCTAAACACATTTAACATAGCGAGACAGGTTTTAAAAGAAAGCAACGGGGAAATCAAGCTCTCCGTTACGTTTTTGTAGTGTTTTGCTATGTTAACTGGGTTTAACATAGCGAGACAGTTTTAAAATTAGCAATGGACATATCTGTTGCTTATTTTAAAACTGTCTCGCTATATTAAACCATGTAACTATAGCAGAACACTAAGCAACGGAGATCTTGCTTCTCCGTTGCTTTGCCAACTCTGATGTACTGCGCGCACAGTACATCAGCACTGCTAACGGATGCCAGACATCTGCGGAAGGGCAGCAGACAGGCATTATACTATGCCATTATGTAAGGAATTAATAGTTTATTTTCTTTCATGATGTCATGGTATAATAGCAATAACCCACTTCTGGGTGTAGGTAATGCTGGATTTACCACGGTTGGCTTTGTTTGGTCCCTTGAGCCGCCCTCAGGACCACCCGCCAACCGTGGTATATCAACATTACCACCAGGTGTGAGTTATTGCTATAATATTCAATCTGTGTTTACGAACGGGTGTTTGGACAACTGACAATAGCTTATGCTGTTGGCATACAATGATGTGGGTGGTGCTGGTTATCATACATATTCCATGTTGTGCGTTGTTCCCATTCACAATTGTCTATTCCCTGTAGTCATTCATACGTGGATATTTATGTAGCACATGACTGAACTATGTATTACCTGCAGCTATGCTGTGTTACAGTGAACATATGCGACGGTTGGTTACAGTGTATATGTGTACGTACCTCTGTGATACTGGGGACTACCACACATCCTTCACAGCATTTCATGCGTATGTACATACTATTATTCGGTGACCTGTAGAAGGTTGTGAGAGCACTGATTACATGTGTCCCTATTTGTGCACGCATCGTGTTAGTCTTTGTCCAGCTTTTGTTGCTGTCCTGGGTTGGGCCGGTGGTGTTGGTGTGTGATTGGGTTGTATTTATACTGCCGATACTTCAGTGGGGGGTAGGGTTAGCACTTGTTCCTCTTTGCGGGGGATGCCTCATTATGGACATTTGTGTCCTCGTCAGCAGCTTGACACGTGCCATATGTCCTGTGATATTAACACAGTAGTGTATTTTGTACCTTCATTACTACCTGCATGTTACAAGCATTTTGTATCTGGTACACATGACTATTATATTGGATAGCTTAAGCTATTCACATGCTATCTAATAACCTTTCATTCTGGCATATACGTGTTATTCTATCCTTTGCATTGGCCGTAGGTGTTTTACCATGCAAATCCACACATATCTACGAGTGATGTCCCACCTTGACAATCTGTACATGTGGCAACCCTGCTGGGGTGACCTGCTTGGTGGACAGCTGTTCCACCGTGTGTATTATGTTTTGCATATCTGCATAGCTACTCATCAGTACCATGGCTACACATACCGCTTTGTCCAGATGTGTACAGTTATGGACACCGTGGCGTGTGAACACCTATGGGGTTTTGACAGGTCAGTAACCACACGCGGGATGTACACATTCTTCCGACACATTCACATGCAGCCATTTGGGTTTCAGTACCTGGGATGGGATGTTGACATATGTGGGGTACATATTTGCAAGCCTGTCACTGCCTAGGACAATTCTTCCTACTACATATGGGGTATACCCTCTCTGTGTAGGTGTGCAGCTGCTTGGGCTGCTAGCTGGATTAGGTGGACATTCGGACATGGGTGCAGATTCGTGCTATAAAGGGGTTGTTGTGTATTACATTTGCATGCATGGGTTCTGCTTCTGGATATTCCGATTCGGCATATGCCATCCTATGTGTATCACGATGGTCACGTTGCTGTGTATAGCACATTTAATATACATCTGTTTGTGTGTGTTTGGGATGTCTAGTTTCTTTATGGTTGTTATATGGCTGACTGCTCAGCTGTGTACTATCACTACCACTGTGGGACTGATGGTGACCATGCCCATGGGGCTAGTCGACAATGTATTTGCGGCGCTGACATGATACAGTACACCTGCACTGGGTATGACTGCTGACAGTGCACTACGTATGGACACAGTATTTTAAGTATCATTTGTTCCATGAATGGGAATATTCGGTAGCAGTAGCAGTGCAGCTGGTGCTGCACTGTCCACACCAGGACACAGCAGGCCACGTGGACGTGGCCCTGGCCGGTCCCATCATGGACACGGTTCCAGCAGACATGTGTCATTGGACAGTAGCCACTCTGTACCTCCACCTGGTAGTGCCCGTGCAACCCCAGGCAGGCACAGGTCACGTGGCCGTGGACGGACACAGTGAGCTGTACAACCTGCACTGTACAGTCTGGGGCTGCTTCAATTATACCACGTAGGCATCACATATGGCTGAACTGTGTGCACACATACCCACACACAGCAGACACAACTGTAGGGCTCCACCACATCCACATGCATTCTGCACAGACATGTCCAGTAAACTCACCGGCCCTTACACACACACATGATGTTATCCATTGGTGCAGCCTATGCGCCTGGCAAACATATCACCCTGTGCATATGATGAAGCCTCTGCTGCATCCCTGTCATCCACACCATCGGTGCAGGGTTATGCAAATATATTCTGATGCACAGGGTGGACAGGATAGTGAGAGGTGTATGTGATACCTGTGTATGCATAGCATGGGATGTGTATGTTGCAGTGGTTGTGTATGAATACTGACAGATGCGTATGTGATGTAGGTTGTGTACTGTCAACATGCAGCAGACATACCATTTAGTGCAGGTGCAGCATGCATTGTGATGTGGTCACGGTATGTGTGACGGTTACATGTGTAGCACCATGTTGGTTCTGATACTGAATCCCTCCTATGGTGTACTCGCATGTGCCTACAGGGAGCACTGTTATCGGTCCTCCATGTGTAGCTGTGGATTACCACAGGCACATCTGGCAATATCAGCATACTATATGTACCCGCAACCTGCCTGGACACCTACATGACACACATGTCCGCACATATACTGCACCTGGCGATGTTGTTGGTGCCACAGGCTACAGTGAACAGAGACGTCACATACATAGCAAGACACACTACAGGTATGGTGACATGGTGCAAGTGTCGTACACAGCATGATGGCCACTGACTTCAGCTGTCACCTGTCAGCTGTGGGCACGCTGTGCAGCTGTAGGATCCTGTAACAGTACAGGAACATGGTCGCAATCGTGGGGTGTACACCACTATGATGCACACCCCATAGTGTGCAGATGGGGACACCTGCCTGTGTGGTCAGCACCCTCACAATACTATGCACCCACACGCCATGTCACAGGGAGCGGACATGCACAGGTAGCCAGTATGGCTCACACCTATGGCATCGACAGGGTTGTGCAATGCAGCACCAGTACGGGATAGTCACCATGTGTGGTTAGTGTTCGTTCACAACAGTATATTAGCATACACCCTCACACCAAGCAGCAGACATACAAACATGTAGACACACACACATTGTGGTGACCACACATGTGTACACAGAGAGACAACGTGTTGCATGTACTGCACCATCCAAATTCATGCTCCCCACTGAGGTATGTACAGATCTCTACTATGGTGTACAGGGATGTGTAGCACGTGGGACATATTCCCCCCGATATGTGGCATACATGGGCACACATTCATGCACACATGTCAGTGCTGGGAATACTACACCCGCCATATGATACGTGTGCAGGCATGCAGCGGTATGTAGTGCATTATGTATACCAACACTGTATCCGGCAGATGTGCTGATATATGCACTGGGGAGGTGGTAGGTGTTACAGTTGCCATGTGACATACAGTCAATAACACCTGACCGCTGGGTATGCATTATGTCAGCATTGTCATGTAACAACGACATAGCATACTGTATGCACATGGCAGGGTAGGATGGTGTGTGACACAACTGTGAGCCACCACCTGCACACATGCATGTAGACAGGTGTTTAAACACATTATGTACACACACATACCTCCATACGTGCTGTTTCTATGCCACCGTATAACATCCCCTATGATGGGTATGCATGTGGTAGGTTGTTGCAACTATGTTATGGACATCGGCCACTGCTCATGTATGGCTGCTCCATGCACAGTACACATGTCACATGTGTCTCCTGTTGCCATGTGTGTATGCATTGCTACTTTTTGACATGTGTGTTGACATACATAAAACATGGACTGTGGTATGGTATCACAGCTGTCACAGGCAAACAATACAAGGGTATGTGTCCCAGTCAACACTGCTACACCCTGTAGTGGGAGCATTCCACAGACATGGGTCCACCTTCCATTCATGTGTGTAGCACTGCGTACGCCAGTGTTATTCATGTGGTACATCACAGGCTTTGTATGTGTCATGTGTGCAGTCCATGCACACATCCAGACAATCACATGTATGACATATCCAGACATTTGTTCATTGTGTTAAGCAGTGGTCATGTGTCACAGCTGTGTCAGGGCTGTGGTATGTGTGGAGCCAACCTGTCCATGTATACTGATATGGGTGGACTACATCACACATGTTGGATCATTGTTAGTACATGTGTAGTCTGCACAACTGGTGTACACTGCTATACAGACCTGTGGACATATGTCACATGCTGTTGTTGGACCGTGAGGCTTACTGCTGCACCGATGACATGGTGCTGGCATGACAGCTACAGTGTTCACTGCAGTGTGTACATGTTTGACCTGCACCCGTGACACCTGTGATGTCATCTGTGTGTGTATGAGTAATTGCATGTGTGACCACCCTGTGTGTGTGTACATGTTTACCTTACCGTGACCTGCTGTGTGTACACTCCGTCTGCATGCTGGACGGCACGTAGCAAATGCTAAGTGTGTGAGCATGCCCAGTAAGCAGTTGTGTAAATGGACACACAGTACATTGCACACTGCGCCCTTCTGTGATTATACCCCGTGTGCATGCATGTTTCCCCTTTGCAACCGCTAAGTGTGTGAGCATGCCCAGTTTGCTGTTGTGTAGGTGGACACACAGTACATTCCACACTCTGCCCTTCCATGATTACACTCCATGTGTATGCCTTCTGTGTGTATACTCCGTCTGCATGCTGGACGTAGCAAATGCTAAGTGTGTGAGCATGCCCAGTAAGCAGTTGTGTAGATGGACACACAGTACATTGCACACTCGCCCTTCTGTGATTATACCCCGTGTGCATGCATGTTTCCCTTTGCAACTGCTAAGTGTGTGAGCATGCCCGGTTTGCTGTTGTGTAGGTGGACACACAGCACGTTCCACACTCTGCCCTTTCATGATTACACTCCATGTGTATGCATGTTTGCACTTTGCAAATGCTAAGTGTGTGAGCATGCCCAGTATGCCATTCATGGACACACAGTACATTCGCACTGACATCTGATACTAGGCGTGTAGCCATGGCCATTGACATCCTGCATAGCCATGGTGGCCATCCAGGCGAATTATATACAGTTGCTATGCCACAATGGATGCCTACATCAAACACACTGGTTGCTCTCTCAAAGGGTGTACTGTCTGTGGTGCATCCTGTATCCATTTCGTGATGTAGTGCTCCGTAGATAGTTAGTATTCCCGAGTGCAGCACTGCCGTGTTACTGTACGTCCACCTTGGGATAGTAACATGCTGTGTGACTGCTCACTCTGTCTTCATTCCCAATCGGCATCCTTGCCTTTGCGGATGATATCACCCACCTAGGAGTATGCCTCTGACAGTGCTGTGCTCAGTAATCTCGGTAGCGCGTTCTGTAAATGCATCATGCTGTTGTGTGTTCATGTAGTTAGGTGTAGGTTCAACTCCCGGCCCTTCTGTGTGTGTGTGTGTGTGTGTGTGTGTGTGTGTGTGTGTGTGTGTGTGTGTGTGTGTGTGTGTGTGTGTATTTCCAGCTGCCTCTGGAGGCAGTGATGCTTTTAGACGCCTCACAACACATACATTAGCTATCAGTGTCTATTCCTTTGTGGATGATGTCACCCACCTAGAAGTATGCCTCTGACAGTACTGTGCTCAGTAATCTCGGTAGCGCGTTCGGTAAATGCATCATGCTGTAGTGTATTCATGTAGGTAGGTGCAGGTTCAACTCCCGGCCCTTCCAAGGGTATGTGTGTGTGTTTCCAGCTGCCTGTGGAGGCAGTGATGCTTTTAGATGCCTCACAACACATACATTTGCTATCAGCGTCTATTCTTTTGCGGATGATGTCACCCACCTAGAAGTATGCCTCTGACAGTGCTGTGCTCAGTATTCTCGGTAGCACGTTCCGTAAATGCATCATGCTGTAGTGTGTGTATGTAGGTAGGTGTAGGTTCAATTCCCAGCCTTTTCAAGTGCATGTATGTGTTTGTGTGTTTCCAGCTGCCTCTATAGACAGTGATGCTTTTAGATGCCTCACAACACATACATTTGCTATCAGCGTCTATTCCTTTGCGGATGATGTCACCCACCTAGAAGTATGCCTCTGACAATGCTGTGCTCAGTAATCTCAGTAGCGCGTCCTGTAAATGCATCTTGCTGTAGTGTGGTCATGTAAGGTAGGTGTCGGTTCAACTCCCAGCCCTTCCAAGTGTGTGTGTGTATTTCCAGCTGCCTCTGGAGACAGTGATGCTTTTAGACGCCTCACAACACATACATTTGCTATCAGCATCTATTCCTTTGCGGATGATGTCACCCACCTAGAAGTATGCCTCTGACAATGCTGTGCTCAGTAATCTCAGTAGCGCGTCCTGTAAATGCATCTTGCTGTAGTGTGGTCATGTAAGGTAGGTGTCGGTTCAACTCCCAGCCCTTCCAAGTGTGTGTGTGTATTTCCAGCTGCCTCTGGAGGCAGTGATGCTTTTAGACGCCTCACAACACATACATTTGCTATCAGCATCTATTCCTTTGAGGATGATGTCACCCACCTAGAAGTATGCCTCTGACAGTGCTGTGCTCAGTAATCTCGATAGCACGTTCTGTAAATGCATCATGCTGTAGTGTGTTCATGTAGATAGGTGTAGGTTTAACTCCCGGCCCTTCCAAGTGTGTGTGTGTGTTTCTAGCTGCCTCTGGAGACAGTGATGCTTTTAGACGCCTCACAACACATACATTTGCTATCAGCGTCTATTCCTTTGTGGATGATGTCACCCACCTAGAGGTATGCCTCTGACAGTGCTGTGCTCAGTAATCTCGGTAGCGCATTCTGTAAATGCATCATGCTGTAGTGTGTTGGTGTAGGTTCAACTCCCGGCCCTTCCAAGTGTGTGTGTGTATTTCCAGCTGCCTCTGGAGACAGTGATACTTTTAGACACCTCACAACACATACATTAGCTATCAGTGTCTATTCCTTTGCGGATGATGTCACCCACCTAGAAGTATGCCTCTGACAGTGCTGTGCTCAGTAATCTCTGTAGCGCGTTCTGTAAATGCATCATGCCATAGTGTGTTTATGTAGGTAGGTGTAGATTCAACTCCCAGCCCTTCCAAGTGCGTGTGTGTGTGTGTTTTCAACTGCCTCTGGCAACAGTAATGCTTTTAGATGCCTCACAACACATAAATTTGCTATCAGCGTCTATTCCTTTTCGGATGATGTCACCCACCTAGACGTATGCCTCTGACAGTGCTGTGTTCAGTAATCTGAGTAGCGCATTCTGTAATTGTGTCATACTGTCGTGCGATAGGGTAGGTAGGTGTAAGGTCAATTGCCATGCCTGCCAGATGTGTGTGGGTGTGTCTATGCTCCCAGACGCATGGATTCAGGTTATGGTTTTAGGCCACGCAACACATATATCCTGCTGACATCTCTGTGTTTGCGGATGTTGAGACGCACCTAGTGGACTGCCTGTGTGTCTGCTGTGGTTAGTGACCTCCATAGCATGTTCTCTATGTGCGTCATGCTGTGGTGTGATAGGGTAGTGATGTGTAGGTTCCACTACCGGCCTTGCCACATGTGTCTGTCTGTATCTCTCTCAATGTATATATATATCTACATATTTTATGCCCATAGCGCTGCTCTTGCATGGACAGCTGTCTGTCCCATGTTTCGCATATTTGCACAGCTTACACATAGCAATGTGATATGATGCAAATCCAAACATTGTCCATGCAACGTCCGTGTTCAGGGAGGTTTTACACGCCCTTACAGACATCTGCTGTATATCTTTGCAGACAGCTATCCTTGCTATACTGTCACTGTACTCGTACACGCCATAGACTTTGGGTATCATTGCCTGGTTATGATGTGTGTATGTCTATGTGAGCTGTGTGCATGGTCGTGTGTATGTCCCACTATAATCATCTGTGCAGGTGTCGCCAATATAGGTAATTCATGTAGACTGCTGTTAGACTGCATTTCAGCACATACCTGCGGACAGTACTGCACTTCCTCCTGCAGCACATTTCATCATCTTGCAGTGGATAATAATGTTGCCACACACATGTATCTGTTTCTGTTCATAACACTCCACCTCAAGGAGCTTATATCTGGACAAGGCCTTATGTGATAGTGGAACACTCAGGGCCAGTAATGACATGTTGCTCTTACAAACATTGATAGTGAGCACAGTGATATGTTATGCATGAGTATGGCATTTCTGTCTGATTTGGTGTCTTCATCACATGTTTGTCATTGTTTCCTGTCGTCAGTTATCATGAGAGTGCCGGACTGTTACTGTTACGTGGAACACAGCAAACATATGAGGACTAACTCTACACAGTCTGCGTATATCTGTACAGTTGCAGAGTATGTGTCTGATACAACATACCTACTGTCTGACTACAATACACACACAGTGTATGGTGGCATGACAGCCCACATGACATTACTTTGTATTTGCACGACACACCCACACAGACCGTTGTATTCCTCACACAGGTCTACATCTGCTTATCCACACTAATTGTTCTTTCATGTACCATATATGTGCGTCGTATTTGCGCTTTCCGTCAGTGGCGGGGCTCACGGACGACTATGGGGGTCTGGAAATTGTTATGTTCACACTTCATGACACCCTGGGGGACACTTTACCTTTGTGTCTAATTACCTTCCACATTGACCTTCATGGGCATACGTTGTCATTCACATTTTCCGGGGTATGACTTATACATGTTTGCCCATTTGTCCTGCTGTCTTTCTTCTCACTTGTCCGCCTAGTATCATCAGTTCAGTACATGTATTTTGGACCGGTTAGCTCCTTCATACCCTTGACCTGTTGTCATTATGTGTACACGCCCTGAAGTTTGGCCTTTGCCCTTGTTACATTTCACATAGTGATGTGCCTTTCTAGCTGATTGCTGTCTAGGCATTACGGACTGTGCGGTAGGTGATAGTGACCGCTATTTCCATTGCATGATTCGTAACACTCATAACATCCATATTCATGGCTACGCCAGTATTCGTACAACGGTCTGACTTTGTATGGGGTATTTATAATATAGTCCCTATCTGTATTTCCTGTACTATGCCTTACTGCAGCTGTGTTATTCTGACAGTTTTCCATTTATGGGTACCATCTTGGTCATACGCATGTCCATCCATGGGAATCGCCTACAGGACACTGATATAGGGCTGTACATATTTCCAAATTGCTTTCCGCATTATCCAGTGGATGCTTTGCACCATTATTGAGAATAAAGGCATGTGCTATACCCACATCCCTCCCACGGGGCAGGCCTCACAATTCTCTGCCAAACAACACCTAGGCCCATTTCTGCATACCCAGGTTCCCATGTCTGCAACCCTCTACGGTACACATTACACATGGTTAATGTGTGCGGTACTGGGATGTGGACGCAGTTATATGCACTCCCCACTCTAGGGATATCTGTTCATACGTCCTGCATTTCATGGACACGTGTCATCACCCTTGCACCTGATTTTAGTGCATGTACAGGTGATTCCTATTTGCGTCTGTCACTTCCTTTGCGTCAATCGTTGCAGGTACTGCGAATGGATAACTTTTTGGAGTCCTACAATGGACACCAATATGCATGTTTAAAGTGTAAAACTTGCTTGAATGTCACTTTCTGGCCAATGATTTTGACTGCTGCTGTATATTCCCCATTCGTGGATGTCTGTTTGACTACCCATATTAGCTATTACTTGGCATATTTATATCCATGTGTCATATATATGGGGCATAGGTCTGTTGTGTGTACACATATACATGTAAACTCCTCGTTTCATACCTTGCTTTGTTAATGTCTGTGGATTACCTGTGTACACACATCTATAACCATTCCATACCTTTCCACTGTACAGATACTGGCAGAGTGTACGGATGGTTAACCCTTTATCTTAGGTGTGTTTTACATTGACCTGTGTCTATCTGGCAATTTACTGGCATTTCATTTGAGACTTACGGTGGCACCTTCTGACAAGTAGTTCAGGATACGAATGCATACCCTAAGTCAATCCCTGCTACTAACGCACCCGTTATTCTATCCACTTTCTATGTTTGTTTTAGCACATATCTTGTGTTTCTCACTATTTGTACCAGTACTTTGCATGGCATTGTCCGGTTCCATACTTTCAGAGGCTGACAGTTTTGAGACGTATAACTAATGTGGGGGAAACAGCATTAATTTACTCTGCTGTCAGCGGATCACACACGCACAGGTGCACTTGCATTTCCTTATTGTGGGTTATGCGCAGGCACACATGCATATCCGTATTCTGGGTTACATATGTTTACTGAGTCTTTGTGCTTACGTGGCCTGTATTAGTTGTGACAGTACCAGTAACATATCTCTGATCCGGTTAATGGATGTATGCGGAACACACTTTCACCTTTACATATCTAACTGTCTTTGCGGCACAGACGCATTAATTACACGTTCACATTTATATGTTCTATACTCGTAATTCAAACAGGACTGCATTCACGTTGTCCGGTTGCTGTGACCACTACACGTTTGGTGTTCTGTCTCATTTATATGCATACCCATGTTACACATTCCCTATTCCGTAATGCTCTTGACCCAGGATGCATATGGCGTAACCGCAGGGATATTCAGAGCACAAAGGCTTATAGTCCCAACGCATACAGGTCTTTAATTGTCAGGGTGTTCCTGTGGTGCTCTGGGTTTGGTCTTGTCCGCCTAGTGTACAGAACTGCCCTGACCGTGTACGAATGTCAGACGAGACACATGGGCACGGTTTGTCCATGTTTATTATACCATGACCCCCCATTATTCCAAACCGTGCACGCTGATTGGCCAGCGTGCCTGTTGTAAATCAAGTTATACTAATGGAAAACGGTCCGATGGCCCGGTTTTCCATTAGTATAACTCGGTATTTAAAACCTGTCTCGCTATGTTAGATGTGTTTAACATAGTGAGAGCTTTAAATAATTAACGGAGATGTCCGTTGCTTACTTTGAAGCTGTCTCACTATGCTAAACACATTTAACATAGCGAGACAGGTTTTAAAAGAAAGCAACGGGGAAATCAAGCTCTCCGTTACGTTTTTGTAGTGTTTTGCTATGTTAACTGGGTTTAACATAGCGAGACAGTTTTAAAATTAGCAATGGACATATCTGTTGCTTATTTTAAAGCTGTCTCGCTATGTTAAACCCATGTAACATAGCAGAACACTACAAAAAAGCAACGGAGATCTTGCTTTCTCCGTTGCTTTTGCCCACAGCTCTGATGTACTGCGCAGGCGCACAGTACATCAGCACTGCTGCGGATGCCAGACATCTGCGGAAGGGCAGCAGACAGGCATTATACTATGCCATTATGTAAGGGAATTAATAGTTTATTTTCTTTCATGATGTCATGGTATAATAGCAATAACCCACTTCTGGGTGTAGGTAATGCTGGATTTACCCACGGTTGGCTTTGTTTGGTCCCTTGGGCTTCGCCCTCAGGACCACGCCAACCGTGGTATATCAACATTACCACCCAGGTGTGGTTATTGCTATAATATTCAATCTGTGTTTACAGACACGGGTGTTTGGACAACTGACAATAGCTTATGCTGTTGGCATACAATGATAATGGGTGGTGCTGGTTATCATACATATTCCATGTTGTGCGTTGTTCCCATTCACAATTGTCTATTCCCTGTAGTCATTCATACGTGGATATTTATGTAGCACATGACTGAACTATGTATTACCTGCAGCTATGCTGTGTTACAGTGAACATATGCGACGGTTGGTTACAGTGTATATGTGTACGTACCTCTGTGATACTGGGGACTACCACACATCCTTCACAGCATTTCATGCGTATGTACATACTATTATTCGGTGACCTGTAGAAGGTTGTGAGAGCACTGATTACATGTGTCCCTATTTGTGCACGCATCGTGTTAGTCTTTGTCCAGCTTTTGTTGCTGTCCTGGGTTGGACGGTGGTGTTGGTGTGTGATTGGGTTGTATTTATACTGCCGATACTTCAGTGGGGGGTAGGGTTAGCACTTGTTCCTCTTTGCGGGGGATGCCTCATTATGGACATTTGTGTCCTGCGTCAACGCTTGACACGTGCCATATGTCCTGTGATATTAACACAGTAGTGTATTTTGTACCTTCATTACTACCTGTATGTTACAAGCATTTTGTATCTGGTACACATGACTATTATATTGGATAGCTTAAGCTATTCACATGCTATACAATAACCTTTCATTCTGGCATATACGTGTTATTCTATCCTTTGCATTGGCCGTAGGTGTTTTACCATGCAAATCCACACATATCTACGAGTGATGTCCCACCTTGACAATCTGTACATGTGGCAACCCTGCTGGGGTGACCTGCTTGGTGGACAGCTGTTCCACCGTGTGTATTATGTTTTGCATATCTGCATAGCTACTCATCAGTACCATGGCTACACATACCGCTTTGTCCAGATGTGTACAGTTATGGACACCGTGGCGTGTGAACACCTATGGGGTTTTGACAGGTCAGTAACCACACGCGGGATGTACACATTCTTCCGACACATTCACATGCAGCCATTTGGGTTTCAGTACCTGGGATGGGATGTTGACATATGTGGGGTACATATTTGCAAGCCTGTCACTGCCTAGGACAATTCTTCCTACTACATATGGGGTATACCCTCTCTGTGTAGGTGTGCAGCTGCGCAGGGCTGCTAGCTGGATTAGGTGGACATTCGGACATGGGTGCAGGTTACGTGCTATAAAGGGGTTGTTGTGTATTACATTTGCATGCATGGGTTCTGCTTCTGGATATTCCGATTCGGCATATGCCATCCTATGTGTATGCGATGGTCACGTTGCTGTGTATAGCACATTTTAATATACATCTGTTTGTGTGTGTTTGGGATGTCTAGTTTCTTTATGGTTGTTATATGGCCACGACTGCTCAGCTGTGTACTATCACTACCACTGTGGGACTGATGGTGACCATGCCCATGGGGCTAGTCGTGTGTATTTGCGGCGCGCTGACATGATACAGTACACCTGCACTGGGTATGACTGCTGACAGTGCACTACGTAACGGACACAGTATTTTAAGTATCATTTGTTCCATGAATGGGAATATTTTGTATTGTGTGCATTTATGTTTGGTTCTCCATTTTGTGTGGACGGGTACTATGTAGCATACTTTGCATACATTTCATTATCCACTGACACTGATAGGTACAGTTACTATTGCAGGTGGGCTGTAAGATTCAGCACTTTAGGTTGCTCATCGCCTGACGACTTGGCCACGTCTCCGAGCGCAACTTAGTTAGGCTCCCTGGACTCGCGCACGTGTCCTATGCACGTGGTTGTGGTTGCAGCGCACCCTCATTACTATGCATGTGGTGCTGCTATGCCATCTATACGCTGCACGGCCAGTGCAAGCCTTACACCGGCCTTGCGCCAAGCTTCATGAATCCGGGGGAGTGCTTATATTCAAGCAGCATACATTGTAAACTTGCTGGCTTTTACATTCAATGAAAATTTCCCCCGTTTATCACCTCTGGTCACTTCTGATGAAATTCCTCCTATGATTCCATTGCCTGATATCACAAAAGAAGAAGTTGTCACTGCACTCTCTAAACCTAGAGACACAGTATTTATGAACCCTTATGGAATCTCAGGGTGCCCAGTAAATAGCTGAAGCATGACCTAGCACACCAATTCAGCCCTTTTTTAAAAACACTTCCACCTGAATAGCCAGATGGTACAGTGGTTAAGGTGTATGTCTTTCAATCGCAAGGTGCAAGGTTTGATGCTTATCACTGGGAGAAGCTTTACAGATTGAAGGTGTATAGTTTTTTTTGCCTCTCAGAGGGACAGAGATGAGATAGTGAAGCGGTTAAGATATTCGCCTCCCATGCACAAGGTACAAGGTTTCAGCCTGAACTCCGGCCAATGCATTATTTCCGGCCATTGCATTATCTACTTGTGCTTCTGTGGGGGGTCTGTCCCCCAAATCATGCTGAATGTTTCCATCTGAAACTCATCCATAAAGACAATTAAAAGGGGAGAATGAACAAGAAAGTCCTCGGCGCTCAAGTACCCCAAGACAAATAGAGGAGGAAATAGACTTAGTCGAAGAAGAATTGCAGCACCTCCAAACAGCATGTGGGATGACTACAGAACAGATATGTGGCCAAGCAAAAGATAGAAATAAGGTACTTAAAGAAAGGTAACTGAGGAAGTCACGGAAGTCATCAAAAGAAAGGAGGAGTGCAGGACAAAGTAGGACATGGAATAGAAAGACTAGGCCAGGAAGGAATACTGGATGGCTAAGGAGGAAGCTAAGAATGGAGTTCTACCAGCTACTAGAAAATTACCTCCGTACTTGGCAAAAAGATACTATCAGGCTACAAGACAAACACAGAAAGATAAAGTCAGACACAATTCTGCTCACCAGGCCCACCAGCCTCCAAGCTACATAGAAAAAGAAAAACATGGAAACTAAGCTGCTCCATGTCCAGCCTGACCGTTGGCAAAGCCTCCCACCATATCATTGTTAGCTACAGGATCCCCACTGAGTACGAAGAGAAACACTCAGTATACCTGAAGTGACAGGGAGGGCATTCAGCCCAACACAGGACAGATGGCAGATTTAACAGGATCTCACTCATAAACACAAAATACAACAGAAGATAGACATTTCTGTCTAAAACTAAGCAGGAGACTGCTCAACGGAAAAAGAATCCCACATTAGTATCAACAGACAAAACTGGAAACTAGTCAAATCTGCAAAAGTTTAATAGGAGACTAAAATAGCCTTCTCTGCAAAGGATAACGGTAAAGTATTTTTAGTAAGGTTAGAAATCTTAAGGGAAAGAATCAAAAACGTGCTGAGTTGGCTGAAAAAGACAGTGCTTATATTCAAGCAGAAGACATTGTAAACTTGCTGGCTTTTACATTCAATGAAAATTTCACCCGTTTATCACCTCTGGTCACCTCTGATGAAATTCCTCCTATGATTCCATTGCCTGATATCACAAAAGAAGAAGTTGTCACTGCACTCTCTAAACCTAGAGACACAGTATTTATGAACCCTTATGGAATAACAGGGTGCCCAGTAAATTGCTGAAGCATGACCTAGCACACCAATTCAGCTCTCTATTTAACAACAGTCTCTAGGCAGGCTTTGCTCCAGTAGAGTGGAGGACAGCAACAGTCATCCCTTTGCACAGAGGTGGGCCATCAATTGATCCTGGAAACTAATGACCCATAAGTCTGACTAGACTGATATGCAAGGAGAATCATGAAGCTGAAAACCCCTTTTTTAAAAAGCTCGTTCACCTGAATAGCCAGATGGTGCAGTGGTTAAGGTGTATGCCTTTCAATTGAAAGGTTCTAGGTTTGATGCTCACCACTGGGAGAAGCTTTACAGATTGAAAGTATATATATATATTAAGATATTTGCCTCCCATGCACAAGGTACAAGGTTCGAGCCTGACCTCCGGCCAATGCATTATTTCCAGCCATTGCATTATCTACTTGTGCTTCTGTGGGGGTCTGTCCCCCAAATCATGCTGAATGTTTCCATCTGAAACTCATCCCTAAAGACAATTAAAAGGGGAGAATGAACAAGAAAGTCCTCGGCGCTCAAGTACCCCAAGACAAATAGAGGAGGAAATAGACTTAGTCGAAGAAGAATTGCAGCACCTCCAAACAGCATGTGGGATGACTACAGAACAGATATGTGGCCAAGCAAAAGATAGAAATAAGGTACTTAAAGAAAGGTAACTGAGGAAGTCACGGAAGTCATCAAAAGAAAGGAGGAGTGCAGGACAAAGTAGGACATGGAATAGAAAGACTAGGCCAGGAAGGAATACTGGATGGCTAAGGTGGAAGCTAAGAATGGAGTTCTACCAGCTACTAGAAAATTACCTCCGTACTTGGCAAAAAGATACTATCAGGCTACAAGACAAACACAGAAAGATAAAGTCAGACACGATTCTGCTCACCAGGCTCACCAGCCTCCAAGCTACATAGAAAAAGAAAAACATGGAAACTGAGCTGCTCCATGTCCAGCCTGACCGTTGGCAAAGCCTCCCACCATATCATTGTTAGCTACAGGATCCCCACTGAGTACAAAGAGAAACACTCAGTATACCTGAAGGGACAGGGAGGGCATTCAGCCCAGCACAGGACAGATGGCAGATTTAACAGGATCTCACTCATAAACACAAAATACAACAGAAGATAGACATTTCTGTCTAAAACTAAGCAGGAGACTGCTCAATGGAAAAAGAATCCCACATTAGTATCAACAGACAAAACTGGAAACTAGTCAAATCTGCAAAAGCTTAATAGGAGACTTCTCTGCAAAGGATAACGGTAAAGTATTTTTAGTAAGGTTAGAAATCTTAAGGGAAACACTCAAAAACGTGCTGAGTTGGCTGAAAAAGACAGTGCTTATATTCAAGCTGAAGACATTGTAAACTTGCTGGCTTTTACATTCAATGAAAATTTCACCCGTTTATCACCTCTGGTCACTTCTGATGAAATTCCTCCTATGATTCCATTGCCTGATATCACAAAAGAAGAACTTGTCACTGCACTCTCTAAACCTAGAGACACAGTATTTATGAACCCTTATGGAATCCCAGGGTGCCCAGTAAATAGCTGAAGCATGACCTAGCACACCAATTCAGCTCTCTATTTAACAACAGTCTCTAGGCAGGCTTTGCTCCAGTAGAGTGGAGGACAGCAACAGTCATCCCTTTGCACAGAGGTGGGCCATCAATTGATCCTGGAAACTAATGACCCATAAGTCTGACTAGACTGGTATGCAAGGAGAATCATGAAGCTGAAAACCCCTTTTTTTAAAATTTCTTTCACCTGAATAGCCAGATGGTGCAGTGGTTAAGGTGTATGCCTTTCAATCGCAAGGTTCAAGGTTTGATGCTCACCACTGGGAGAAGCTTTACAGATTGAAGGTATATAGTTTTTTTTTTTTTTGCCTCTGAGAGGGACAGAGATGAGATAGCGAAGCGGTTAAGATATTCGCCTCCCATGCACAAGGTACATGGTTCGAGCCTGAACTCCGGCCAATGCATTATTTCCGGCCATTGCATTATCTACTTGTGCTTCTGTGGGGGTCTGTCCCCCAAATCATGCTGAATGTTTCCATCTGAAACTCATCCATAAAGACAATTAAAAGGGGAGAATGAACAAGAAAGTCCTCGGCGCTCAAGTACCCCAAGACAAATAGAGGAGGAAATAGACTAAGTCGAAGAAGAATTGCAGCACCTCCAAACAGCATGTGGGATGACTACAGAACAGATATGTGGCCAAGCAAAAGATAGAAATAAGGTACTTAAAGAAAGGTAACTGAGGAAGTCACGGAAGTCATCAAAAGAAAGGAGGAGTGCAGGACAAAGTAGGACATGGAATAGAAAGACTAGGCCATGAAGGAATACTGGAAGGCTAAGGAGGAAGCTAAGAATGGAGTTCTACCAGCTACTAGAAAATTACCTCCGTACTTGGCAAAAAGATACTATCAGGCTACAAGACAAACACAGAAAGATAAAGTCAGACACAATTCTGCTCACCAGGCCCACCAGCCTCCAAGCTACATAGAAAAAGAAAAACATGGAAACTGAGCTGCTCCATGTCCAGCCTGACCGTTGGCAAGGCCTCCCTCCATATCATTGTTAGCTACAGGATCCCCACTGAGTACGAAGAGAAACACTCAGTATACCTGAAGGGACAGGGAGGGCATTCAGCCCAGCACAGGACAGATGGCCGATTTAACAGGATCTCACTCATAAACACAAAATACAACAAAAAATAGACATTTCTGTCTAAAACTAAGCAGGAGACTGCTCAACGGAAAACAATCCAACATTAGTATCAACAGACAAAACTGGAAACTAGTCAAATCTGCAAAAGCTTAATAGGAGACTAAAATAGCCTTCTCTGCAAAGGATAACGGTAAAGTATTTTTAGTAAGGTTACAAATCTTAAGGGAAACACTCAAAAACGTGCTGAGTTGGCTGAAAAAGACAGTGGGCCAGATTCAGGAAGGCTTACACGGAGTTCAAGAGTAGTGTAAGCCTCTGTGTAAGCCTCCCGATTCAGGAACAGCCCAAATCTCCGTGTAAGAGACAGCTAACACGTCTCTTACACGGACTGGGCTTGGAAATGCTCAATACCTCATTTGCAGCTTAAAGATATGCAAATGAGGTATTTGAGCTATCCACGAAGCCGAAACCAGTCCGTGTAACGGACGTGTTAGCTGCAGAAATGTACTCAGCTGACAACTGAGTACATTTCTGCAAAACTAAAAACGGAGCTATGTCAGCTCCAAATAAAGGGTGCATATGTTTCATGAAGCATGCCAATGGCCAAATATGTGGCCATTGGCATGAAAAAGTGTTGCAAAAATAAATTATATAACTTTTTTTTTTCCACGGGATTTCTGGGTTTAACTGCAGCGCACACCTGTGCAAACGGGGTGCGCTACCTAAAACTGAAAACCGAAGCTTATAAGCCCACAATTGTGGGATTTATGTATTATATGTAATGTCAATGGAGGGACTTGCAGACCAAAAACAATATGGCCTCCGTTTAGTGGTTGTCAAGGGGGGGAAGCTCCGTGTAAGACATGTAACTAGTCATTACTAGGCAATCCTATGTAAATGAGGGTTACAATACTGAATCACACTGCCACATAGGTAATGAGCACTTTCTGAGTAGTATAAGAGTTAGAGAAGGGGAGGAACAGAGTAAGAGGTAGATGACATCACGGGGGGGAAGGATAGCAATAAATGTACCAGATTGGAGGGCAATGTAAGGTAAGAGATGACAGACAGACATCAGGGAGGGAGGTGTGTCCCAACAGAACACTAGGAAAGTCAAGAAATTGAGGGTATACGCTATCCCTACACTCAAAGTTTCTTGAAATACGTGCATGCTTGTGCGTGTAAGGCAGGTTCAACATGTGGAGCGTGTTGCAAACCGTTTACAACGGTTTTGCGGGCGTCTGCGTGTGTAAGGCAGTGTGCAGCGTTTTAGCATGAATCAGCCTAGTTCACACCGTAAGGATGTGTCTTGGCGTGTAACACCGTGTAGGGATGTGTGCGTGCGTTTAAGTGACTGTGAGCGTGTTTAAGCTGGTGTGCACATTGCTCCCCTGCAGGAAACAGAGAGGAAACAGGAAACAACCAAAATACATGGAAACTGCCAGAGGATACTGCTGGAGTTAATTGGTGGAAACAATTAGAAGCAGGCAATTACACAGGCAGACTAGAAGCCCAACCCAGCACTTAAAACACTGCAAGGAGCAGTGCAGGCTGTTTCTCACAAGAGATACTGCCAGAAACTAAGCTATCAGAATTGAAAACTGAAAAAAACTGAACTCAGAGCAGAAATGCTAGGGGCTGCCATAGCTATTATAATCAGGCATAGGCGAATTGCTGAGGTTGGTGACAATGCAGATGCTGACAGACAACCCAGAGTGAGGAGAAGGAGAAGAGTATACAGGCCCAGGGTCACCTACCATGGGTTACATGAGCTGGAGATAGTAGAGCGCTACACAGTGGACAGAGACCTTCTGCAGCAGATTGTTGAGCTGTGCAGGCCACATCTCACACACAGAACCAACAGAGGGGAACCCATCCCAGTGGAAACCAAGGTATGTGTTGGCCTAAGAATACTAGCAACAGGTACCTTCCAGAGACCAACTGGTGATATGATGGGGATATCACAGGCATCAGCCTCCAGAGTACTGCACCAGTTCCTGGATGCCATGTCAGCACATGTCGGTGATCATATATATGTCCCTAATGACCGTGAGGTTGTGGCCAGCAATATGCGTCTCTTCCAGCAAATAGCGGGTTACCCTGAGGTGCTGGGTGCAATAGACTGCACGCACATACGCATCAAAGCACCAGCCGGTGAGCGGGGTAGAGCCTACATTAACCGCAAGGGATACCCCTCCATCAACTGCCAGGTCGTGTGTGATGCCCAGGGCATAATAATGAATGTGTGTGCTGGCTGCCCTGGGAGCTACCACGAATCCCATATCTGGCATCTGATGCAGCTGTACCAATCATTTGCCAATGGGGACTACCCACACGGACACCTAGTGGGGGATGCAGGTTATGCACTTGAGCCGTGGCTGATGACACCCATCAGAAATGCACACACACCTGAACAGGAACGCCATAATGAGGCACACGCACAAACACGTAATGTCATAGAGCGTGTGTTTGGGCTGCTCAAGTCACGGTTCTGGTGTCTGGACACATCTGGTGGAGCCTTGCAGTACACACCAACTACATGTACCCAAATGATCATGATATGTGCTATGCTACATAATATGATCCTGCAGAAACAGCTGCAGCAGGACCAGCACAGGGCTGGGCCAAACATCCCCCACCATTGCCAAGGCCACTACAGGCAGGAGGTGACTCGGAGGAGGAACAACCTGACCTTGTCCCAGTAGGCAGAAGGAGGCGTGCCCAGTATGCCCTGGCCTTGGCAAAGAGGCAACGCATAGCACATACACTTGGTCAGTAGGAACACTGGGACTGATACCCGCTCTGACTCACTCATACAGTAACAGGGATGCCTAACATGACACAACCTGCTTCCAAACATGTACAGGGAGTGTAGTATGTGCATCTGACAGAGGTGGCCCTGCAGCACCACCTGAGGCATGAATGCCATGTGTTAAGTAATGTAATATCATGTACCATATGCACACCTGAGGACCCTAACTAACATCCACCCTCAACAATCATAAGCCACAAAAACACAAACCCACCTCATGGGTACCACAAGGGATAGGAACCTAGATGTAATGCTACCCAATGCCAGAAGTATAAACATCAAGATGCGTGCAGTGTAAACACACACAGTATAGAGAATGTAGATATCAGTGCTGTAATAGAAAACAGGTTCAAAGCCCACATCAGCACCCTGACACTACCAGGTCACACCTCATACAGTGATGTACATGTGCAAAAACATGGAACCAGATAAAAATGAGGGTGACTAGCAATAAATGGCATGGATAACCACACACCCATGTTTGTACCACAACAAGAAGCAACATGGAATAGCCATGGTCAAAAACCAATGGCTAAAACTGACTACTACTATATAGCTTGCTGCAGACCACTGTCCTAATAGCAGGAACTGCCCCAGGCCTATGTTCATAGGTTCATAGGTTCATACTAGGCTATCTGCCCTATGGCATTTATAAGCCTAGCCCAGAGTTTTGTGGCTTCTGCCACCCTTTCAATTTGATGGATAATATGCCCATTAATTTGCTGTGCCTCTGTCAAGCAGTGATACTGAGGTTATCCCTGGGGTATACCTGCAATCTCCAATCCATTGGTCAAGATCTCACTTGAACAAAGCCAGTGAGGTGCTCAGCCTCACATGTACCAGGATGTTGTTCCACAGCATAGGGACTCTCTGGGTGATGAATCTGTCCCTCCAGCACATCCTATTAATATCTGTGTTGAGGTTTAAGTCTCCTGCCCTTGTAGTCCTGATGGATGTAGAGGTCTTGAGGTGAAGCATGTTCATTAATTCTGGGATGGACATAGCCTTGTATGTCAGGCACAGGTCACCTCTGAGCAGACGGTAAGTGACTGAATACAGCAGGAATTCCTTCAGTCGGGCAGCATAACAAATATGTTTGAGACCCTTTCACCTCCTGTTGAGGAATTTGTGGGCCCATCCAATTGCCGCAGGTGTTGGGTCAGATACATTCTGAATGGGGCATTGTATGCAATCATTGGTCTAATGAGTGATGAGTACAGGGGAACAATGACCTCCCCTGATCTAGATGTGAATCCCTGCATGATGAGGTGGCCAATGTAGAAGGTCTTCCAAACTACCCTGGCAATGTGAGTGTCAAACAAAAGGTTACTGTCAACCTGGGTGCCCAGGTCCCTGATAACCTTCTCTGTGCTTAGAGGATTGCCACCTAGATGGGAACTAGTGGTAACTTTGTTCTTCCTGAAGGGTATGGCTATGCATTGTTTAGTGTTTAATGTAAGGCCATGGCTCTGGCACCAGTTATCTGTGTCTATGAGACCCTTCTGAAGGATGTCTGTGTCAGATGGGTTTCCAACTATGCTTCCCAGTTTGCAGTCATCTTCAAACTTTGTCAGCCATAATCCTCCTGTGTTTGCTCGTACTTCTGAAAAGTAGATGCTGAACAAATGTGGGCCCAGGACTGAGCCCTGTGGGACACCACTTGTGACAGCTCTGGAGTGTGACATGGCACCAGCAACTTTGACCCTGTGTGTGCTGTCACTTAGCCAGTTTGCAACCCATGCTGTGATGTATGGGTTCACAATTAAGCTGGTGATGTTTTCAATGATACCTGAGTGGGGTTGTGTCGAAAGCCTTGCCAGGTCAAGGTAGGCTGTGTGGACTGCCTTGCCCACGTCAATGGCCTGGGTGACTGTCTTGAAAAGTCAACCAAGTTTAAAAGGCATGATCTGCCCTTGACAAAGCCAAAGTGGATTGGATCCAATGTCTGTAGGTCCCCTATGTCTTCATTTATAATTCCCATTATGATCCTCTCCATAGCTTAGCAGAACAGGCTTGTCAAGCTGATGGGATGGTAGTATCCGGGGTTGGTGGAGGCACCTCCTTTGTGAAGTGGGTCCACCATTGCCGTATGCCACTCCTTGGGCACATATCCTGGGGTGAGGCTAAGATTAAACAGCTGCCCTAACTGCGGGTGTAATTACTCATTGAGTTCATGGAGCACACAACTGGGGACACCATCTGGTCCCATGGATAAAGTGTTTTCCGCCTTGGATAGAGCAGTTCCCACCCCAGCATTGGAGATGTTTGGGGGGCTACAATCCTCTGGTGTAGGTACTCCTCCAGTTGGGTGGAGGGGGGGGGGGATCTGCACTGAACCTGACAGCCAGTATGTTGGCAATGTCTGTAGGTGCAGTGATATCTACATCATTCCGAACTAATTCTGAGCATATCTGGGAGTTCCCTCCCAGGTTTCAAACATAGGTAAAAAAGGCCTCATGATTGTCCCTTGAGTCCTGAGTAGGTTTACTCGCAAAACTTGCCTCGGATGATTGTATGGGGGAACCCAGTGTCTTACTCACAATGCGCAGGGGTGTCTTCCCTCCTACGGATTACGCTCTATCTCATAGTAGCTCCTTCCTTGTGTTGTAGAGCTTGTTTATGGCTAGGGTCCACCAGACTGGATGCTTGCCTGTGGTACAAAGAGTCTTTGTTTTGTCTGGGATTGCCTGATCCATGCAGTCCTGGAGGTGCTGGTAGAAGGCATTTGTAAGTGATACAGCGGCTTGGGTAATGGTGTCCGCTGGCTTGGGGGCCTTGAAAGAGACCACACCAGTCCTTAGAAATGTGAAGTCGGCATTTGAGAAGGTCTTCACTGTTTGTTTTCTATCTGGAGTGTGTGGGATGTGGACGTCCACTGAGAGTAGTCCATGATCTGATCTCACCAATGATGGGTATACTTCTGGTGTTGAACAGTGTGACCCCATGTTCGTGATGATGAGTTCTAGTATGTTGTCTCCACTTGTGGGGATGGTGACCAGTTGTTCCATGGCATTTGAGTGTATGAACTCTTGGAACCTTTGTGTTACAGTGTTGTGGCTTGCTTAGTGATCCCAGTCTATATGTGGATAGTTGGAATCACCCAGTAGGATGGTGTTTGGAGATACATTTATCCCCTGCAGTGTTTGCAGGATAGCTGTGTGAGGTACCTGAGTTTGAGAGGGTGGCATGTAACATGCTACAAACTGCAGAGCAGTCTTGCCTACGGTCACTGGCACCTGGATGGTCTCCGATGCATCGTGTGTTGCCACCAATCATGAGGTGAGGGTGTCCTTGATGAATATGGACACCCACCATCCTTCTTGGTGTTGTCTGGATTCTGGTGCCGGAACGCATGATATGAGGTAACACCCGATAGTGCCGGGGTGCTGTTAGAAGCTGTGAACCAGGTTTCAGGCACAGCACAGACATCAATGTGCTACAGACTGAGAAGGGCATACAGTGTGTGCAGCTTGAGGTTGAGACCTCTGGCATTGAGCAGCATTACCCTTAGTGTCTTTCCTTTACTGTGTTCTAGGGTGGTAGGTGTAGAATCTGAATCTTGCATAAAAAAGGCACAATGGGGGTGGCAAGAGCATCATCCGAAATCCGGAAGCCCAGGGGTGACAGGTGCAAGCCGTCCCTTGCAAATCACCGTGGCCTGTCCAGCATGTCATCCCAGGCAGACAGACATTGGACCCCCTTTGAATGACACCATAGTTTAAGCAAAATATTACAGCTGATCATCTTGTCTCTGTTTATGTGGCATCATACTTGGTGAAGGTAGGATACTGCTGAAGGTCAGGGTCACCACCTGCCTGGCCTACATAATCAGAGGGATCCTCTATGTCTCTTTCCATGTAGTCCAGGGAGGTACATCTCAGGTCGTTCACACCAGCATGGATAATGACTGGGTCAGACTTGTACTTGCAGTTGAGTGACCTGAGTGCTTGCATTATGTGGTGGATTCCAGTGCCCAATAGGCAGCTTACTGTGACCTCCTCCGTACCCGATCTGGTGAGCGGGACATCAGTGTGTCTGACTATGGAGTCTCCTATGACAAGTGTGTCTGGCATTGTGTTTGGCCTTAAGGGCTGTGACTGTTTGGCACACCGACTCTGTGGTCGATGTGTTGCATGTGCTGTGCCCTGTGGAGGCAGTTGTGTGAGTGTCTGCTGTGGTGGCCACTGCCGTTTTGGTAGAATTCTGATCAGAGCCTCCGAGTATGTCTCTGTGTGTCTATGTGTATGATCTTAAGTTGTGATAGTGCCATGTGAGACTGGATTTGTGATGTGTGTGGTTACCTTCACCTTCTCTCTGGTCTTGCTAGTCCTATGTTGAGAGAGCTCAGCCTCCACTTTGGCTATATAGTTGCATCTCTCACATGTATGTGTGTTTTATGGGAGAAGGAGAGGGTTGTCAGTGTACATGAGGCAAGCGTAACATTGCCTCAATATTCCCAGGTTCACCAGCTGAGCAGGAGAGGACACTAGCAACTGATCCCTAGACATGCTAGAAGGAATAGACAAAATGATGTTGGAATACAGGGAGATATCAAGCCCCCCAAACCACATCATAGTGTTTGATTGACAATACCTGCACATACACTGGTGTTTCATAGTGTCATAGTCTACTACTAGGCTATCTACCCTAGTGCATGTATAAGCCTAGCCATAGTGATGTGGATATTGCCATCCCTTATAGTGGTAATAAGTGTACAGAATAGATTCTGAATATTGTGCCTCTGACTTAGTAGTGACACATTATGACCCCCTTATGTAATTGAATAACATGACTGTGCCTCTGTCTAGTCTGTGCCTCCATCTCATATGCAGTTGTCCAGATGTCTCCTGAAGAGAGTCAGTGAGGGACTCTGTCAAACATGAACTGGGATACTCTGCTAGAGTGTGAGATGCCTCTGAGTTATGACTCTGTCCTTCCAGCATGTCCTTTACATGTATGTGCTGAGGTTCAAATCCTCAGCTCTCATGGCTCTGGTGGATTTGGATTGCTTGCAGTGGAGCATGTCCACCAAATCCTGATTGGACATGGTCTTTTATGTCAGGCATAGGTCACCTGTAAGTATGCGGTATGACACTAAACAAAGCTGGATTTCCTCTATTCTGGAAGCATATGACATGTGTTGAAGAACCCTGATCTTCATGGTAGGTACTTTTGGGGTGTCTCCAGCTGTTGCAATTGCTGGGCGAGGTACATACCATATGGGGCTTTGTATTCAATCATGGGCCTGATAAGGGAGAAGGATAGTGGAACAATGACCTCCTATGATCTTGATGGAAAACCCTCCATGATAAGGTGGGCAAGATAGAAAGTCTTCCTAACCACCTTGGCAACAGGGGTGTCAAAAGAGATGTCACTATCTACATGTGTCCCCAGGTGTCTGATTTGTTGTATGTGCTCAGTGGGTTGCTGTCTATGTATTGATCTGTGGGTACTTTGTTCCCCCCAAAGGGGATGAATACACATCAGTTGCATTCAGTTTCAGGCCATGCGTCTGGCACCAGCTATCCGCCTTTGTGATGGCATTCTTTAGTATGTGTGTGCTGGCTGATGTATTCACTATGGTGCCTAGGTTGCAGTCATCTGCAAACTGTGTCAGCCACAACCCCCCTATGTTTGCTTTCACATCTGAAAAGTAAATACCAATTAAGAGGGGTCCCAGGACACATCCTTGTGGGACACCACCTGTGACTGGCTTCGAAACTGACAAGGCACCTGCAATGTTGACTTTATGGGTTCTGTTTCTTAGCCATTTTGCAACCTATCCTGCGACATATGCTGTTATATGTCAGCTGTTGAGCTTGGCTATGATGCCTGAGTGTGGTATTGTGTCACAGGCCTTAGCCAAGTGCAGGTAGGCTGTGTGGACTGCGTAGCCCTCATCGATGGCCCTACTGACAGTTTCATAGTAGTCAACTAGGTGCAAAAGGCAGGATCTGCCCTGTACAAAGCTGAACTAGGTGGGAACAAGGGTCCATAGGTCAGTAATGTGTCTGTGTAAGAGCTACATAATGACTCTTCCCATATCTTAGCAGACAAGGCTGGTTGCTTGTGTGGTGGTAGTTGCCATGGTCTGTGGAGGCATCTCCTTTGTGGAGTGGGACCACTGTTGCCGTATGCCAGTGTTCAGGTACATATCCTGTAGCAAGACTAAGGTTAAATAGCAGTTGTATATACGGGTCCAGCCCCTTCTGGAGTTCACATAGCATGCAACCGGAGATACCAGCAGGTCCCATGGATGCTGTGTACTTGTCTTTGCTGAGTGCGGCTCTCACATGGACATCCAAGATGACAGTGAGGTTACATACAGCAGTGATAACTATCTTCTTTTGGGGGTGAGGGAGGGGTAAATCGCACTGAAGCTGTCCGCCGGAATGTTGCCAATATCTGTCAGGTCACTGGAATATATGTTGTTGTGTACCAACTCTGAGCATAGGGTTCACAACCAGGTGTCTGACATAACTGAAGAAAGCAGTGTGGTTACCTTCATTGTCTTTGGTGATTTATGTCCCCAGGTTGACCTTGCATGTCTTTATGAGATAATGTAGCTTTCTACTAGTGCTGATCACAGCTGTCTTCCCTTTTGGAGATGTAGCTCTGACTTGCATTAGTAACCCTCATCTGTCATACAGTTTGTTTATGGCTGGGGTCCACCAGACAGGACACTTTCCCTTTGTGGAGAGGGTCCTGTTTTTATTTGTGATTGCATGGTCCATGCTGTCTGACATCTAGCTAAAGGGAGGTCATTGTAGTTCTGCAGTTATCTTTCATCGGCATTAGAAATGACCACAACAGCCCCTGTGGGGTGTACCTCATGCAGACACATCCAGCACCTGTAAAGTCCACAACAGTACCTCACCAGGAGTATGACAGAGCTGGAACACATGTAATGTGTAGCCTGATTAAACAGAGTGCAGCTCCACACACTGCCATGCTGTCCACCCAGATGCAAGCTGTGCCTGATGTAGAAAGCCATGTCCAAGCTGGAATCAATGCACATGCAGCACCTTGTACAATCTGAATGGCAGGGAGCTATGCACATGAGGGACCTTAACCCCAGCACTGACATATTCAGGACAGGCTGTACTGCATTATCCAAAACACAGAAGCCACCCCCACACATGAGTAAACTACCAGTACAGGTTGTCCGTAGAGACACTCATTGAGCCCCCTTAACAGGAATCCTAATGAGTGGATGGGAGATGGGAGGTTTACCCTGGGTATCAATGTTATGTCACAGGTAGACAGAGGCACAGTATACTAAACAAGACATATGTCATGGCAAACTACACTTACAATGTGCTGAGAGACAAACACACTCTCCGACTAGCATTAGAAATGGCCTAGGGCACATCGGTAGTGTTTGCCAATGTACACCCATGTTGTGGAATACACAACTGATGTTGGATGAGGCTGTTGTAAGTAGTTCACATCTGAACATAATGCAACATGGTCACATAGGTTCATAGGTACATAGGTTTTTACTAGGCTATCTTCCCTAAGGCAGGTATAAGCCTAGCACAGAGTTCATTGGCATACACCACCCCTTATATGGAAACAGTACTGTGCCCATTATTATGTCATGCCTCTCTCCAGCAGTGACACAGTGACGATCCCCGGGTTAAACATATGACCTTCCATCCACAGGTCAAGATACCTCTTGAACACAGCCAGCAAGGTGCTCTGCCTCACATGGACTGGGATTGTATTCCACAGCATAGGGAGTCTCCGGGTGATAACTCCATCCCTCCAACATGTCCAATGTACATCCCTGCTAAGGTGTACATCACCTGCACTAGTGGTTCAGGTGGATCTGCCGATTCTGAGGTGGAGCATGTCCATTAATCCCTGTTTGGACATGGCCTCGCATGTCAGGCACATGTCACCTCTAAGCAGACGGTATGTGAGTGAATAGAGTGGGAGTGTCTTCAATCTGGCAGCATATGACAGCCGTTGGGGTTCCATGATCCTTTAGGTGGGGGACATTCAGGGTGTCTCCAATTGCTGCAGATGTTGGGTGACATACAGCCAGAATAGGGCATTCTACTCGATCACCGGTCTGATAAGTGAAGAGTACAGGGGAACAATGACCCACTAGATCTGGATGTGAATCCCATCCTGATCAGGTGGGCAATGTAGAAGGTCTTTCTAGCCACCTTAGCAACGTGAGTCTCAGAAGAATGGCGACTGTAAACCTGGGTCCCCAGGTCCATGATAACCTCCTCTGTGCTTAGAGGATTGCCACCTATATGGTAGGGGTTACCTTGCTTTTCCTGAAGGGTATGTCTACACATGTTGTGCACTTTGACTTCAGAGTCCCTTCTGAAGGATATCCGTGTCTGATGCACTGTCCACTATGGCGCCCAGTGTGCAGTCATCTGCAAACATTGTCATCCAAAGTCCTCCCATGTTGGCCTGTACTTCTGGGAAGTACATGACAAACAATGGGGTCCAAGGACTGAGCCCTGTGTGACACCACCTGTGACCAGCCTGGAGTCTAACATAGTGCCAGCAACTCTAACCCTGTGGGTCCCATCCTTAAGCCAGTTTGCAACCCATCTTGTGACATATGGGTTTACATTTCAGTTGTTAGGGTTTTCCACAATACCTGAGTGGGGTATTGTGTAGAAAGTGTTTGCAAGGCCAAGGTAGGCTGTATGGACTGCCTTTCCCCAACAATGGCCTAAGTGACCGTTTTGAAGATGTCAACCCAGTACAAAAGGCATGATCTGCCCTTGACAAAGCCAAAATGGGATGGGTACAATGTCTGCATGTCCCCCATATCTTTGTTTATGAGCTCAATTATGATCCTCTCCATAGCTTTGCAGACTAGACTTGTTAAGCTTATGGGGCAGTAATTACCAGGGTCTGTAGAGGCACCGCCTTTGTGCAGATGTGCACAACTGGACCATAACCAGGCTGTTGTGCACACTATGGAAATGTAAAGCGGTGATAGGACTAAAGCCCAGGATACTGACCACCACAGTGAAAGTACTGAAACACTACACTATACAGTGCTATAGTGTTAGGTCAGTATGAACGGATGTTGACAATTGTGTGCAAAGTATCCCATGCAAAACCTGCAGGCACAGTATACTCCCTGTTTTGTTCACACAAAAGCATTCGACAGTAACTACACAACATGGCACAGAACACACAACCATAAACTGGAGGTATTTGTTGAAGGTCACACTCATCCACAAATGTGATGGGCTGCAGAGTTCAACATATGTAAAGCCCACACTGGGCATGCTCACACACTTAGATAAATGAGACATCTTTCACACAACATGCCATGGGAAGGCTGAACTGGGCATGCTCACACACTTGGTCCAAATGTTACTCCTAGCAACTGTGAAAACACACCAGAGGATGCTCATTCCTCTTTCTAGACACTGATCATGTAAGCACCCTATAATTATATCGGAGAAAAGGAATCTCTCAGTAATCCGAATAGCGCGCTCTGGTAATGCGTCCATCTCAAGTGTCATAACATAGTTAGGTAGGGGTTTGAATCCAGCAGGTGGCAAGTGTGTGTGAAGGCGGATAAGTGTGTATGAAAGAAACATCCCTTTTGGCAACTGGGAAAACACACCACAGGATGATCATTCCACTTTCTAAACTCTGATGATGTCAGCACCCTATAAGTATATCAGGGGAAAGAAAATCCCCCCGTAATGCAAATAGCACGCTGCGCTAATGCGTCCGTCTCTAGTGTCATAACATAGTTAGGTAGAGGTTTGAACCCAGCAGATAGCAAGTGTGTGTGAAGTGGGGTAAGTGTGTGTGTATGAAAGAAACATCCCTTTTGGCAACTGGGAAAACACACCACAGGATGATCATTCCACTTTCTAAACTCTGATGATGTCAGCACCCTATAAGTATATCAGGGGAAAGGAAGTCTCCAAGTAATGCGAATAGCGCGCTGCGCTAATGCGTCTGTTTTTAGTGTCATAACATAGTTAGGCAGGGGTTTGAATCCAGCAGGTGGCAAGTGTGTGTGAAGGGGGGTAAGTGTGTATGAAAGAAACATCTCTTTTGGCAACTGGGAAAACACACCACAGGATGATCATTCCACTTTCTAAACTCTGATGATGTCAGCACCCTATAAGTATATCAGGGGAAAGGAAATCCCCCAGTAATGCAAATAGCGTGCTGCGCTAATGCGTCCATCTTTAGTGTCATAACATAGTTAGGTAGGGGTTGGAATCCAGCAAGTGGCAAGTGTGTGCAAAGAGGGGGGTAAGTGTGTATGATTGATATATCCGTTTTGGCAACTGGGAAAACACACTACAGGATGCCCATACCCCTTTCTAAACGATATCACAATTATGTATGGCTTTTGATTACAGACATGCCACGTGTGTTTTGCACACACAGAATGCCCATGTGTGTGGGTTGTCACTCACAATAATGCATGACATTGATTAAACCAGTTATGGCAATGCACACATGATGTATGTGTGTACCAAATACACATATGTACCTGTGACCTTCAATAGTTACCATGTGTGATGCCTGCCACATGTGAATACATGGTATTTGCACAGGGTAACATTATGACCATGGTCTTCTGTGCAGGTGCAGCATGTGGGATGTGTATATACCGTGTGAGATGTAGATGCTATCAGCCTAGTAGTGAGGGATGCACACCTGGTCTGGGGCATATAGTCTACATGTTGTTGATGTACAGGAGCTGCATGTTTTCACCTGTTGTGGGAGTGGTAAGACAGTATTCCATAGCAATGCAGTGACTGCATGCTAAGAACCATTCAGCTAGGGTGTTGTAGCTACACTAATTCATTAGCATTCAGTAATTTGTCAGAATCCCTGGTGAGGGTCTGATGCCAACCAAGGTCAGGGGTCTACCAGCCTGTGTCACTTGCTCAGTGATCCCTTCCATGTTCCCTATCATGTATCCCAGTGACGGACATCCCACATCAGCTGTGGTGGCATGGACAATGACTGAGTCATATGTGTCCATGCATCTGACTGACTTGTATGTTTGTGTTATGTGGTGAACCATAGTGCCCCATGAGCATATCACTGTGACCTACACCTTTTCCAGCCTGGTGAGCATTGTCTCACTGTACTGGACAATAAAAGTACCTAACACAACTGCGGCAGTAGTGTTGTATAGCTGTACAGACTGTGCTTGTTTGACACACAGGATTTGTGTGCTATGTGTTATGCGTGCTGTGTGCAGGCCTAATGTATGCCTGTGTGCCAGCTGCAGAGATGTCTGCCAGTCATGCAGGATGCTATCCTTAGGCTTCACAACTGACCTGTTGTGTTTCCATGCTTGTATTGCTGTCCGTGTAGGTCCACATCAGATTGGTATTGCTGTCACTGTAGTATTTCATGCCACCAGACAGGTTATGCCAGTACTGGGTTCAGAGTGCTTAGTCCACAGTTTGGCCATGTGTTTCCATCTCATACATGTGATGTACATCCATGGGTAGGGGATAGGGTTGACTGTGTACATGTGGCAGCTGTGACATTACTACATGACACACATATTCCACAACTGTACCATAGAGGTGACTGACAGCTGACCTTTGCACATGCTACCATAGTATTGAGATTACATTGGTGATTAACAGCACATAGGGACAATGGTGATAAAGATACATAGGTCCATAGGTTCGTACAGGGATGTCTGCCCAGGGCATGTATCCACCTAGCCAGAATGTGTGTGCCTTTCAACATGCATTGTGAATCTGTCTTGCTATGCCCTTTTCCAAGGTTAGTATACTGTGCCTCTGTCTCACAGTGACACATAAGTGATACCCAGGGTAACCCTACAATGTCACATCCTGTCATTAATATCACTCTTGAAGATAGTCACTGAGTCAGTCTGCCTAACCTCTATTGGGATAATATTCAGGAATGAAGGGAGCCTCTGAGTTGTGAATGTGCCCCTCCAGCATGTCCTATGTATATCACTCCTGAGGTTCAAGTATTTCCAGCGTGTATCCTGGTGGGATCTGGATATTCTGAGATGCAGCATGGCCATTAAGTGAGGGTATGACCTGGCCTTCTATGTCAGGCACAGATTGCCTATGAAGAGGCAGTATGTCACTGAGTAGAGCTGCTGTTACTTTAACCAGTCAGTATGTGGCATCTGTTTGAGCCCTTTGATCCCCTTGTCGAGGTACATATGTGGTATCTCCAGTTGCTGCAGGTGTCTGGTAAGGTGCATGCTGACAGGTTCATCATAGTCAATTATGGGCATGATGAGGGATGAGTAAAGGGGCACAATGTCCTCCCCTGGTCTACATGTGGATCCCATGATGATGTGGCCCATATAACATGCTTAGCTAACCACTTTGTCCATGTTGTTGTCAAATGGTAGAATGCTATCAACCTGTGTACCCCAAGGTCCATAATTCCTTCGTCGCACTTAATGGATTAACACATATGTGGTACGATGTGGTCACGTTGTGTTTGACAAAGGGGATGACTATACACTTTCTGTCATTCATGTTGAGGCCATGGCTGTGGCACAAGTCATGTGTTTGCAAGAGTCCCTTTTGGAGGGTGCGTGTGTTAGCTGGTGAGTTGATTATGGTGTCCGGTTTGCAGTCACCTGCGACTTGCTGAGCCACAGTACTTCCATGTTGGCCTGTACCTATGATAAATATATAATGAAGATGACAGCTCCCAGGGCTGTGCCTTGTGGGATACCACTTGTACCAGGTTGGAGGCTGACATGGCTCCAGCAATTCTACCATGTGTGTTCTGCCCTTGAGCCACTGTGCAATACCCATAGTGACATAGGGGTTAATATGTACACTGGTGAGCTTCCTAGAATGCACAACTGGGGTATTGTATCCAAGGCTTATGCAAGGTTCAGGTAGGCTGTGTAGACCTCCTTCCACTTGACAGTGGCCTTGGTGACTGTTTCAAAGAAATCAAACAGGTTGGAGAGGCAGGATTTGCCATTGACAAAGCCAAACTGTGTATGGTGACATGTCTGTAGGTCCACAATATCTAGATATGTGAGGTTCATGATGATCCTTGCCATAGCTTTGCAGACAAAGCTAGTCAGACATATGGGTCGAGTAGTGTCCAGGATCCGTGAAGGCACCACCTGAATGTTGAGGGACCACTGTTGCTGTATGCCACTCTCTGGCCACATATCGTGTATTAAGGCTGGGATTGAACAGTGGTGTTATGTCTGGGTGTAGCTCTTCTCGTGGTTCATGTAGGACACAGCCTGGGACACTGTCTGGTCCCATTGATGCAGTGTTTATTGCTTTGGGAAGGGCATCTCTTACCTGAGCATCTGTGATGTGAGGGGGGGCTGCACTGTGCCGCAAGACATATTTTCCCTTTTGGTGTGGTGGGGGGAGAAGGCAGCATTGAACTTGTCCACTAGGATGATGGCAATGTCTGTGTGTTTTGTATTTTGTGTGACATCTTGGATTACCTCTGAGCATATCTGGGTAGTACCACCCAGGTTACTAACATAACTACAGGCAGCCTTGTGATTATCCTCAGTGGCTTGTGGAACCCTCTCTCAAAGATGGCCTTAGACAATCATATGGGTGCCTGTAGTTGTCTTCCAATATGCATCAGTGGTGCCTTCACATTTTGGGAGGTTGTTGTATCATGTAGTGGCGTCATCCTTCTATTGTATAGTGTGTTTATGGCTGGTGTCCGGCACCCAGGACATCTGCCTTTGGAGAATTGGGTCATGCTTTCATATGTGGCTTCGTGATCCATGCATTCCTGAATGTGTCCATAGAATGCCTTTATACAGGTATCTGCAGTCTGGTCCATATTTTCAACAGGCCTTGGGCCTTTGAAGGTTTCCACATCATTTATGAGGGGTGTGAACTTGCTTGACATGAGCTGTTGACAGACATGCCGCCCTCCAGACAGAGCAAGGTGAGGGTCACAGTTAGCTACTTGTCGGGTGATAGCATGTGCCACATAACACAGGCACACAAGTCACTCCACAGCAAGTACAGCTATGAGGCAGACATTGTCCATGCTGGTGCAAACAACCTGAGGCGTACCTCCCTGGACCACATGGCAAGAGACACAGAGGAGCTCTTACAGCACCCTCTCAAACTCAGGACTCCCACACAGCCTTCATGCTGACACAGGACAGTTTAGATTACTCTGCAAACACCATCATACTGGGTGACGTCAGCTACCCAAACATAGACTGTGAACATTACACAAGCCACAATACCGAAGCTCTAGGGTTCCCATAGATCAGACATTCTTTGGCTATGGAACAGGTAACCAACCTTCCCACAAGAGGGGCAGATATACTAGACCTGATCATCACAACCATGAGTACAAACTGCTCACCACTGGGAGTATATCCCTCATTGTTGCAATCAAACCATATACTAATCACACTGGAGTACTGGATCCCCCACATATGCAAACCTCAAACACATCGATGTGTGTGTTGGAAATGTCCCTATTAGCAACTGTGACAGTACAGTACAGGATGCAGATCCCCCTTTTGAAACACTGATGATGTCAGGACTGTATAACTATATTACCTGTAGTAAAGTCCTCCCGTAATTCGCATAGCACGCTCTGCTAATGCGTTTTTCTCCAGTGTCATAACGTAGTCCGGTAGGGGTTTGAATCCTGCAAAGGGAATGTATGAGTGGGGTTTATGTGTGTGCACTATGCTGGGAGGGTTAACTGCCTTTTGCCAACTGGGAGAACACACTACAGGGTGCACATCCCTCCTCCTACACACAGATGATGTCAGCACCCTCTAAGTACAGCGTTAGTAAGGATTTCTCCAACTACTGAAAATAGCACACTCTGCTAATGTGTCTGTTTCTACTGTCATAACACAGTTAGGTATGGGTTTGAATCTTGCAAATGGAAAGTATGTGTTTTACTGTTGGTGGGGTTAGTGTGTGTGCACAATGATGGGGTGGGATGTGGCTTTTGCCACATGGGGCTATGCACTGCAGGGTGGTCATTACCCTTAACAAGCAGTGATGTTGATAGCACCCTATACAAACAAAACTACAAAGAGAAGGTGGTGGTACCAATAACACATGTAAGGTAACACTTCTTCAAGTAATGTCCACAAAACGGAGTAGGATAATCAAACAATTCTTTTATTCTATACAGACAACATGACAACAGACAACTGCCAGTACTCAGTATAGTGTTACATGCTACTGTAACATGCACATGTACCCAAATATACCTAGATAGTGCTCTGAAGCCTGAATGTGGCAAGTGTGTGGATGTGGGATGTGTCTGTGTGAGCATTTCCATATGGGAAACATGTTTGATGTGGCAATCAGGGTACTACAGTACCTGATGCACATTACATCTTTCAACCGATGAGGTTGCCTGCACCCTGTGAGTACAGGTAGAGAAGGGGACACCAGTAGTAAACAACATAGTGCACTTCTCAAATGTGTACCTGTCATGTATCAACAGCTACTCATGTAGGGTGATAAATAATGGGAATGGCAGGTGAGCATGTGCATGTGTGGGTAGCAGGGTGTGTATAAATGCATGTGTGACAGAACAGTTACATATAGCTGAATCTACGTAACAGCACAAGATGCGCATTGCCATAGTCAATGTTAGCATGTGATGGTGTGCAGCTGGTACACTTTGGTAAGTAGTATGGGTGCAGATAACAATTGAGGACATTCATACAGTTACTGCAGCAGGACTGCTGGGATATACACACAATTATACTGGAACAGTGAACAGTTACCAACATGTTACTACTTATACACATCTATGTAGTCACCCTGTGCATCAGCAACGTGTTTACCTTTACCTGCACCGATGTTGTAGTATGCAGGAGGTGGCACAGTGTCATCATATGCACAGGGTGTGGGTTAGGTATGCCCAAGCCAGCCACTGGTAACACCAATTGACATGTGTGTGTATGTGTGTTTGTGAGGGGCAGCAGTACAGGGTGGACCGGTGTTGGTGCAGTGTGTGTGTGTATGTGTTTGCCCTAGGTGTTAGGTTTCTGCATGTGTGTAAGCACGCACACAGTCCCACATAATGGCTGCCATGTACAGGGTTTTGTGGACAGCCACAGACTGCACCTGTCAGGTCATCCAGATCAGTGTCTGTGGGCACTGACACAGTACCTGTGCCTGGCAGGGGTGCTACGGGCCATATCCGGTACTAACCCAGACTGGATACTGTCATCGGAAGCAGGGGTGTGTTGACTGGACACAGTTCCCTGTTGGGACTGTCCAGAGCCACGTGCACGTGGTCTCCTGGGGCGTCTTGATGACAGCACAGACCCAGCATTGCTGGGGCTGGTGCTGGCACTTGAGGTGCGCGAGTGGGCCTGTTGTCGTCCGCGGCCACTGCCAGCTGGTGCTGTAGCAGGCATACGGCCATGTCGACGTCGCAAACGCACACCATCGCCCTGGCCCATGGGCATCTGGTTGTGGAGCAGCTGTTCTATGCCCCCACAACATCTGTCAACGACATCTGTGAAGTTCGGATAGCATTCGCAACGTCACGCATGCCGTCTGTCATGGCTGTGCGACATGCTCTCAGCTCCCTCAGACCCTGTCTGGTGTACCTTTCCATACGTACCTGTGCCTGCATGACAGTTCGAAACATAGTGGAGGTTGACATACCTCCTTGGGCACGTCGGCCAGAGGCAGTACGGCCATGGATGCCCCCACGAGAACCCATGGGCGACTGTCTGCGTGGTACCATTGGAGGCCCCTGCTCATGGCTGCCTTGTGGGGATGCATGTACCACAGGTACCACATTACCCTGATCTATGCCCACTGCAGACTGTCCATCACCTAGGGACAATGGTGACAAAGGATGTAATGGCAGGATGACTGTGCGCATTGACGGGGTTGAAAGCTGTGTACTGTCAATTGGCTGACCAATGGTGGACCCAGACACACCTTCCTGCACCATTACAGACATTTCATCATCATCAGTACCTGGGGCACAAGATTCAGGTTCCCTGCTGCAGGTCAACAGAGCAGCACCAGAACCTACGGGAGGAAAACATGGAACACAGATTACAGTCTCAATACATATTTGACAGAGATGCACTTCAATACTAATGCACACATTCAGAAATGGACACATGCACTCATGAACACTAACACACATGCACACTTGGGCACAGGCACACTTGCACACATGCACACCCCACAGTAAACACACACATCAGTACCGTGTTACACTACTCAATTTACTACAACTGTGTATTACGGGTATTGTGAACACAGTCACCAGCAAGTCTACTACAGAGTTACACTACTCTTCCTAGTTTTATGAATTGTTTTACAGATAATGTTAAAAAGACTCACCAGCATGTATGGCCTGCCTCATTGCTAGATGGGAGGGACCTGGAAGTGTGAAGAGTAATGTCAGTGGGCACATGTGTGCCATTTGTTTTGCACATGATACAGTACAGTAGTACACTAGTTCCCTTATACACATCAGCTGCACATAATGTCTGTATATATATCATGATGACAGATACATACCACATGCACACCTTATGCGTGCATGAAGTAACAGTGTACAGAACAGTCATATGTACATACCAGGAGTTAACTCTAATCTCACCCTTACCTCTCTTCAAACGACAACTCAAACTGTACTTCCAAAACCACTGGCTTTGTTCTTCTTGGAGTCCAGGCTAACGTCCCTCTCCCTTCCCTCTCTTTACCTTTAACCCCTCATTGTACATAGAAACTAGCTTCTACCCTGTTTCTTTCACCTTGATGTCCTTCTATGCTCTGACCTACTTCTCCCATCCCTCCCACCTCCTCTTGACTGTCTTCCTTCTTTTCCTCACTTCCCTTCTTGACTCCTGCCTCTTCCATATCATTGTATCTTTCATACTCCTTCTACTTCTCTACCCCTCTGAGCCCTAACTATTATGTATATGGCTTTTGCCTTATTGCATAACCATTATGCTTTAGGTAGGATTGCTTTGAAACCAACGGTACATTGTGTATGACTCTAAACTGTTTGAGTTCCTTACATGTATGTTGATTTAGTTAACAGGCTGGTGTACAATTCTATCATGTTGGCTGTCTGTATTAACAACTTGTCTGTCTGCCTTTATTACGTTATGTGTGTAGCTTTTCTCCACAGGCCTCTACTGAAAATGGACATATATCCAGCTAGACTATCTGGGTCAACAAATGTAAAAGTAATAACAATAAATGAATATGGCATCTTACCTGCACGCTCGGTGTCTTGCTGCTGTGTGGATCCAACCTCCATCATGATGCATGAGTGTTGCTGTTGTTGTTCTGGGGCTGGATCCACAACACTTAGCAGTAGCCCCTCCTGTCTGGTGGGGGGGGTGTGGCCACCCCCCCCCCACCTGTGGCAACCTGTTGCCTGCGGATATCTGCAGCACGCTGGCGGACATTTCTAATCAAATCACTGCAGTGATGTCTCACCTGCTCATATGTCCTATCATGCATGCCAACATCATTTATCCTGCTAACGAGGTTTTGCCACAGTGCAGACCTCTCCTGCTGATTCTGGGTGGTGCGTGAGAACAGGATGGCATAGTCACGCACCAGGCTCTGGTGAATCACGTCATCCTCTGCAGCAGAATATGATGGGTTCCTTTTTGGAGCCATGTCAAGCTGGAAAGGTACACAAACAGGTTATCAGCTAGTATCTCAACAATACATGGTACACATTCTATACAGGGAGTATTAACTTCTACTTATTACTGCTTGGTTAAAACTTGATTACAGTGTAGCTATCATTCTATGTCATTTGTACTAAGCACTTGGCCTTCAGACCAGTTGTTTTACATTAGGGAGGTTAGTGGCAAGCACTGTGGTGGCAGGACACATATCTTTCATCCATTGAAGTTGGGAACTGCTGATTGAGGGCCCAGTGTACAAGTGTATTAGTTCTGGTATGGGCAGTTGGCCTTCAGGCCAGTTATTTAACATTAACAAGGTTTGTGGTCTGCACTCGTGTGTGACAATAGGCTGTACTCTGCCATTCATAGCTGGGGACATCTGGTTTCATGTGTATAGTGCCTGCATATCTGAGCTGTATCTTACTGACATTGCTACACCTTGTTTGCTGTAGCAACCACTACATCCAGGCCTCCTGGATCTACCTTTGTTTATATGCTTGTTAGTTGTTAGCTTGTTATTTCACTGGTATGCTACTTCCACATAGTACACAGCTTCTCAACACGTCTGTGACTCACTACTGATATCTGCATTGCTTACTGTACGTATTTCCATGTTACACATGACAGCAAGTGACTGCTTCTCATTGTTGCATTTACTTAATTGTGACACATTGCACTTAGGTTACCTGGCACTTGCTCACTGATGCTTTTATATCAGTCAGCATTTGTAGGTAATGTCAGTACACCCTCACTCCCTACTGGACCTTGTTTTCAATCATTAATTATTACATAATTCAGAATAGTATTCTAGCATGTCCAGAGGTCAGTTGTCAGTTCCCTCCCCAGTCCAGCTGGTGAGTGTGGTACTCCAGAGACAATGTTGGAACAGATGCATGTACACAGACAACCCCCTCCTCCTAACAACAAATTCAAACTCATGTGAGTGATGCAACCATATACCAAACTGGAGGCTAGGCTCTGTCTACTCAATACCGCCATAACCAGTCAGGTGGCCAAGGAGACCACACACTACACTTCCAGTCTCACATAGACCTACCACAACAGCGGACCTAACACATGATCACACATGAACATACTTGTAGGCTCGGACCACAGCTATGCCTATGCAGCAGAGACCTCCTAAGCAGACATCCAGGCAACCACTACCACAGAAACGAACATGTGCAACACATATCACACAAAGCCAATGTGCTGAACACTCACAGTCATTAACAGTAAACAGCACACCTCATACACCTGTACTAGGTGCCTCTATCATCAGGCACACTAACATCACGTTCACCAGGCTTAACGAGGTGAGGGTCACGGTGTGCAGCCTGTCGGGCACTATGACCTGCCACATAACACAAACACTCAGGTAACCCCAAGGCAAGTACAGGTATGACTCAGTCAATGTCCATGCTGGTGTGAATGGCCTGACACATTCCTCCCTGGACTACATGACATGAGACAGTACAGAGCTCTCTGAGCATGTAGCCCAAGACAGTTTGACCCTGACCTTGAGTAGCATCCTACCCTCACCTAGAACCATGCCACAATATCAAGGCACGATGATCCCTTCCAACAATTGACTGACATACTGGTGTCATTCACAGGTGTGCCAATGCCTGCCATCTTGGGGTGGTATGCTTTGCTAGGGACAGCTTGCACCTGTCACCCCTGTCCTATTGGAATTTGGCGAAGCCTCTTGCTACACCCATAGTGCCTGTATTAGGCAAGGCTCATAAGGCAAACCCACACCCATTTGTATTACAAAGGATGAGGAAGTAAGAGTGATGCTACTCAACACCGGAAGTCTAGACCTAAGGATGCACGCACTCAAAACCCTACTTAACATTCTGGACATCGATATCTGTGCAGTAACATGAACCTGTTTCAGGTTTCACAGGAGCACACCAGTACTACCAGGTTATAGCTGTTACCATTCTTGTCGGCCCCAACACTTGAACAAAGGAGGGGGAGTATCAGTATTCAATGCAGATTCCCACGCCTCCACATTGGTGGCACAGTACAACATAGGTGTTAGGCCATTGAGTACAGAAGACGTAGTTCGGGACCTGGGGAAGAAACATGGTAGCGGTCTGTCATTTGTCAACCACATGGCCAATGTGGATTGAAAGACATGTTATATAGCCCAGCTAATCATGAGGGATTCACATGTATGGCAGGGGAGTTCATTGTGCCTCTTTACTCATCCATCATCAGGCCTATAATTGCGTACAATGCACCTTTTGGGATGTACCTAACCAGACACCTACAGCAACTGGTACAGGACAACAGTACCTCATCAAGGGGATGCAATGGCTCACACAGATGTCATATGCTGCCCAGGTAAAGTAAATCCAGCTGGACTCAGTGGCTTACTGCCTGTTCAGAGGCAATCTGTGCTGCCATATACAGCCATGTCCTACCCAGCAGTAATGAACATGCTGCACCTCAGGCAATCAGAGTCCCATACAGCCACATGCTCAGGAGAGCTGGACCTCAGCACTGACATACATGGACATGCTGGAGGGCATATTCCTAACCGAGGCTCCCTTCACTCTGTAATGAGCTCACACTACAGGTTAGGCAGAGTCCCTCATTGACTCTCTTCCATAGGAATCTGGATGAGTGGATGGAGATCATAGTTGTACCCCAGGTATCACTTCTATGTCACTGTTAGACAGAGGCACAGTATACTAACGTCGGACAAGGGCATAGCAGCATAACTTGTAATTGGGTGGCTTAAAGACAAACACATTCTACTAGGCTTACCAATGCCCTAGGGCAAATAGCCTAGTATGAACCTATGAACATGTGTGTACTGCTATAGTACTTCTGCCATATGTTGCATGTGTGTGTGTTGTGGGGGATGCACAGGTAATGGCCGGATACTTCTGCACAGGCTTACACGCCTGACACATTCTGGGTGTTCATCCCTACATACTGGATGTGTGTTGCCATCCAACCCTGTGATGTGGACACACATTACTCAGCCTGGATTTACATATCCGAACAACACCACAAGCACAGTACACTACCTTGCTATGTATGCATGTAATTACACAGTTATTCAGTAGTTATGACAGTGATGCTATCCATGCAGCCCATTGGGCCAGTGGAAGCCACAACACACACCGCCGGCACCTTTGCATATGCTTACCACAGACATCCCACATACTGCATGTACTGTGCACACACATATCGAACCCAGAACAACTGCACACCACTTATTAATCCTGTCCAGTGGAGTACAGATACAGGCATATTGTATAACAATAGTAGGAGGCTACTGCAGCACAGGGCAGATTCATATGACAGCAAGGCATCTGTGGTCAGCAGTGTTAAGATGCTTCACATTCACCAAATGCACAGATATTGGCAACATTGTTGCAGACAGGTTAGGTGCAGGTACCCCCCCCCATTCTCCTACATGGGTATTAGTTATCCAAGATGACTGTCACCTCCCTATCCTCTCACATGTCCAGGTGAGAGCCACCTTCATCATTGCAGAACACATAGCATCACTGTTACGAAATGGTATCCCTGGATGTGTGCTACATTCACCCCTGGAGGACATAGCACCACATGACAGACTGATATTAATCCCTGGCCATACTACAGGATATGTACCTGAACAGTGCCATACATACACAGTGGTCCCACACCAATGAGGAGGAACCTCTACTGACCCTGGGAACTACTGCATCATATGCACAACTGGCCTTGTGTTCTAAGCTATGGAAGTGTTAAATATGGGCAACATGTACAGCAATATTACATATGTTTATATTTCAGGACTATGTACACACAACCTATCTCATGGACATACCTATAGATAGTGAACTATGATACATTTGGAGGTGTCACAGTATACACAGGATTAACCTGCTACTTTGCATTACCTGTGTTTGTGGCAGCTGTTGCTGTGCCAGTGGTGCTTGTTGCTGCTTGCTCCTTGCTGCTTGCTGCTTGCTGTTTACTGCTTGCTGCTTGCTGCTGCTTTTGCTGCTGGCTGTCGTTATATTTGTTTGTTTCTCTCTGTCTCTCTCTCTCTCTTTCTCTGTAGGTTTTGTGCAATGAATGTATTGCATGAGTGTAGTGTGGGTACTCAATGCTTTTGTAGGTATCTGCATAGGTCCATGTGATGGCCTCTGCACCAATTGTAAGGCAGCATTTGCTAATTGCATGCAGCCAGGTGTGTACTGATTGCATGTCTCACTGTGATTTCAGGACACTGCTATAAAAGGGTATGTGAGATAGGCGTTGCCCTTTCAGATTGTAGGGCGTGGACCATGCTGGTATGCTGTTGACAGTGTTCTGTGAGTGTGAAGGTTAGTACATCTCCCATGCTTCATGCTGTGTTGTAGATTCAGGTTGCTGCATTTCTCTTGCCTGTTCCCTGTAGTGAGTGTGTATGCATACTGACACCTACAACAACTATATGTCATATGTATTGCTATATAAATATATATATATATATCTGTGTACATATACATACTTTTATATATGTACATTAGCTGACATTATTGGGTACAAGCTAACAATTAGCAGGGCTGTTTCTGTTAACACTACACTAGTATGGGAATACAGTAATTGGGACTATAAAAGTCTGCCTGACATGCTTTGGGTAGTAGACATACTATATTGCCTTTATCTTCATTCCTACTATTACATGTTCCACTTATTTAGCACTATATTCCTGTATGAGAGTCATGGCTTAGTGGTAGGTCATACAGACTAGTGTTACAATGGTCTTGTGGTAGGGCCTACTAGTATGCTTATATTCTGCTTTTGACTTGAGTATAGGGCTTATCAATCAAAGTGCTGGAGGCACCTTTAAGCAGTTAAAGGGGTTAGTAGGTCTCACAGGAGCCAGGCTGTGTTGCAGATTCTGGTTGCTGCATTTATCTTCACTGTTTCCTGTAGTGAGTGTGTATGGATACTGACACCTACAACTATATTTCATATGTATTAATGTATATTTATATATATGTATGTGTAGATATACATACCTTCATATATGTACATTACCTTACTTTATTATGTACAAGCTAACAAGTAGTAGGGCTGTTTCTGTTAACACTGAACTAGTATGGGAATCCAGTAATTTGGCCATTGAAACTCTACCTGACATGATTTGGATAGTACACCTCCTATATTGCCTTTATATTAATCCCTACTATTACATGTTATATTTATTCTAGCAGTGTGTTCTTGTAAGGTAGTCATGGCTTAGTGGTAGGTCATACAAACTAATGTTATGAAGAGACTGGCAGTGGGAATTTATCTTTCTTTGCAAACTTTCAAACTGAGTACAGGGCCTGTCAATCAAAGTGCTGGGGCCACCTTTAAGCAGTTAGAAGGGTAAGTAGGTCACACAGGGGTCAGGCTGTGTTGCAGATTCAGGTTGCTGCATTTATGTTCACTGTTTCCTGTAGTGAGTGTGTATGGATACTGACACCTACAACTATATTCATATGTATTTATATATATTTATATATATATGTATGTGTAGATATACGTACCTTCATATATGTACATTACCTTACTTTATTATGTACAAGCTAACAAGTAGCAGGGCTGTTTCTGTTAACACTGAACTAGTATGGGAATCCAGTAATTTGGCCATTAAAACTCTGCCTGACATGCTTCAGATAGTACATCTCCTATATTGCTTTTATACTGATTCCTACTATTACATGTTATATTTATTTTAGCACTGTGCTCTTGTAAGGCAGGCATGGCTTAGTGGTAGGTCATACAGACTAATGCTACCAAGGACCTGGGTTTGGGATGGACAGTGGGAATTTATTTTTATTTGCAAGCTTTCAAACTGAGTACAGGACCTGTCAATCAAAGTGCCATAAAGGCACTTTTAAGCACTTTAAACCAGGTCTGGGCTCGTTATGCTGAGCTCACGATGCGCAAGACTGGCGGTGAGCTCCGCTAACACAAGACACCAGCTAATTTCTTTGAAAGAAAAGAAAAAGGGGTGACAGGAAAGTGGTGAAAAAGGGGTCACAAAGAGGGTAAGACAGTAGGGAAACAAGCGTGGGATTTGCAGGAGGGATGTAGGTAAGGCCCATAGATGCCCATGTCTTTGGCAGCAACAGCTGTGTATTTCCATGTATTTTGGTGAGACATTGGAAACTTTTCACCCCTGAGAGAGGTGTCAGGACAACATTAATATTTGTTGTAGAGCCAATTATAATTAACTGTTTCAATGTCAAGCAGACATGTGTGCGACATGGACAGCTATGTATGGGCGTAATTTTTGTGGGTACAGAGTGCCCTTTTTTTTCAGGTGAGAGTGGTATGTCAGGTGAAGGAAGTCAGTATAGCTGGGGAGGTAGGTTGGGTAGGTTAACAGACAAGACAGACAAGACGCATACAGGGGCGTGTATGACACACGAGGGGGTTACACAATTGACGGGACGGAGGTTGGGATATCCGAGATGCATGAGCCCACAGATGGCAACAGTGGAACTGATATCCCCACCCATAGGCAGTTGCCACTGTTCCTTCACAGCCCAGGACGGGCTGTGCTGGGGCTGTGTAGGCGGGGCAACGGCCGGGGCCGTTAGCTGTGCCACATGAGCCTCGAGCTGGCGTAGGGGCCCAAGAACAGAGTCTTGGATCTCCCTTCGCACCACAGACCGGACACCTTGGAGGGTGAGTGGACGAACCCCTCCGGCCACACTTGCAGAGGGGGGACGGGCCCCATCCCCTGCAGCGCTTCCACTCGAAGGTGGCACAGGGCCACAGGAGGGGGGTCCGGCCTGGGCACTAGTGCCAGGTGCAGTCGCCAGCTGAGGTGGGAGAGGTGGGTCCGCTGGGACCTGCCTTCCCAAGCATTCTAGGTTTGTGAGTAGTTATGTTAGTTTGGGTTAGTGGCATTTTATTCCATTCAGATTAGTTGTGACAGCATGCATTGGTATTCCCATCAAACAAACACCCAGATATTAACACCATTGAACAAGGGGCATATCAATATCACATGCATTATTTGAACAGAAATACACAGTCAAACAACATGCAGGGTTGATTAATGGCAACAGGCCATCAAATTTGCAGGTATGAACAGGGCACATGCACAAACAGACATGCATATATTTTTGAAACGGACAAATGTCCATGATTAATGAAATGTTCACATACCATTATTTAGTGGGTGTTGTTATATGGAATTATAGGGTTGGGTGGAGATAGAAAGTGATGACACATTCATATGTTACACATTGATTTACATTTGTAATAGGTACACAATTAAGTTGAGGCTGATGTTTCAAAATAATTTTTATTTGACTGTCATGCTACACCTGTTACAAATACATCACTATCCTACTTATTTTGAATCTGATCAGATACATCATCCTGCTACACTTTGATGACAGGACAGGGGACAACTATGGCTGTTTAGTCTGTCAGATAATCATTCATTCTATCTGCATATTGTTTACTGTGATCACCATACAGACTTTGGCCTAGACATTCCAGATTCTGACACACTGAAATCAGTTTGGGATATTAAGATGTACTTCCCACATGCATTTAGTTCTGTAGAAACACACTGGGGCTAATATATTCAGGGTTATTACTACTTTATTTATTCATACATGACCCTTTCTGTCACTCTCACACATCCTGCAACTTCACAGTTCAGGTTGGTACTTCTAGGCTTTGTTCACATGTTGGACTGGTGGTGATTCAAACACTTTCCAACAGCCTCACTTCTGTCATGATTCAGCATTTCAACAGGGGATATATCTCACATATGACTACCTCAGATTCTGAAGCTGTACTCTTGAGACTACTGCAGGTTACACTATATTTAATTCATGGTGGGACATCTGTATTACAGCACTGTTTAATTCTATCAATTATATTTCCAGTTACACTTGCATACTGATGAACTTGTTGCAGCCATACCTGCAGACTTTCAATTCCTGCTTGTACATTATATTACTTTTAATCAATACACTGCAGTGTTCTGATACATGCTACAGTACAATATTTATTTACAAGTAATGGATGGGGTTACTAACCTGCATGGTGGCGCAGCCGCACCAGCCTACGGGCATACATCTCGGTTCAGAGCGGACACCTGCAGCTGTAATACAAGACGTAATATTGGACTACACATCTCCATGGTATCAGCCAGTTGAAATCCTTACATACATAAGCAAAATGTAACTTACTCAGTAGTGGGGTGTTGGGCATATCCCGGGCCTCCTGGATCCATTCGGTCAACTGGTCTTGCTTAAGCTTCAGGTCAGCATGGTGGTGACGGACCTGCTCACCAGTGCGTGGAATGCCAGTAGCACTGGTCAGATCACGAGCCAACTGGTCCCATGCTTCTGCCCTATACGCTCCCCATGAGACCTGGCCCTGCATGAGTTGGGCCTCGTGATGATGGACAAGGAGTCAGACCATGTATCTGGACTCCTCAACGCCCCAACGCTGTGCTCAAAAGCAACGTCCCTCACCTACTCCACTCATTCTGACTGCAGGTCTGTTCTACAATCGTTTCTGCTGTGTATTCCTGCCTATGGGGCTTATATATGCCGCTTTTCCCGCACATTTCTCTGATTGGCCGTTTTGGAATTGTATCTACTTCACTGAAAATGCTTTATCATGCTCCATTCTGGATTTTATCCCATATATATGCTATTTCTGCATTTTTAGGTATTGCTGTCATGGCTTAGTGGTTTAGTACCTTGACTCTAGTGCATGGTATCCTGGGTTCGAATCTGGCAATTGATTTTCCTGACAGAAAGAAGTTGAGACCTGTCAATCAAACATGCCAAAGGCACTTTTAAGCACTTAAAAGCAGGTCTGCACTCGTTTGCGTGGAGGTAACGCATGCGCACTGGCAGTTAGCTTGTGGGAGCGGCGCGCAAACGGTGTGCGCTGGGATACACCGTAATTGGCTAGTGACACACATATTCAGCTAAGCACAGCTAGTTGCAAACAGTTTCAGCCTGTTAAACCGGTGCTTAGCAATGGGCACGCAGTTTGCAGCTTTTTAAACACTACTCAGCTACGGGCAGTCTGTCTCACAGCAGCTTAGCTATCAGTCCATTTCTGACTATTTTTATTATTGTGTTACTTCAAAATATATGCTCCATTTCATTCCATTTTACAAAAGGGAATACTTTTACATTTGTACAATACTGTCAGGGGGCTTTTTAGTGCTTATTTACAAACAAAAAAAAGGTTGTTGTGGGGGCTCGAACCCTGCCTACCTACTCTTAGGCCAGCAACTCTACCACTAAGCTATTACTTCTTGGCTTACTTTGCATATTTAGTTCTTATATCCTTTTCCACTGACTGCTAACTGCAATTGCGCTAGTAGCACACCCGCGCACAGCCACACAGTAGCAAACATTTACGGGTTTAAAAAATAAAACAGGTTTTAATTTAATTTTATAACATCTCTTCACTTTATACACTGATGGTCTGTCAGGGCATGTATTGTGTAGTGTGTTTATTCACATTTCCATGGCCTCTCTCGTGGCTGTTTACTTTCAGGCATTTTAGTCTTCCGGGGGCGTGTCCGCTTGCAGGGCTTAGCCTACAGACACGCCCCCTACTCTCTTACATGGACCGTGTAAGAGTTACTAGTGTGATACAGCATGCCTCATGCACCTCATGCATATGCATGACATGCTGACATCACACCGTTTAACTGCAGCCTCTGTGTAAGAGTTATAACTCTTACACGGAGGCTTCGTGAATCTGGCCCAGTGCTTATATTCAAGCAGAAGACATTGTAAACTTGCTGGCTTTTACATTCAATGAAAATTTCACCCGTTTATCACCTCTGGTCACCTCTGATGAAATTCCTCCTATGATTCCATTGCCTGATATCACAAAAGAAGAAGTTGTCACTGCACTCTCTAAACCTAGAGACACAGTATTTATGAACCCTTATGGAATCCCAGGGTGCCCAGTAAATTGCTGAAGCATGACCTAGCACACCAATTCAGCTCTCTATTTAACAACAGTCTCTAGGCAGGCTTTGCTCCAGTAGAGTGGAGGACAGCAACAGTCATCCCTTTGCACAGAGGTGGGCCATCAATTGATCCTGGAAACTAATGACCCATAAGTCTGACTAGACTGATATGCAAAGAGAATCATGAAGGTGAAAACCCCTTATTTTAAAGTCATTCACAGAACAAAGGACATTAAGTTATGCCTTTACCGAAGTATTCCCTGAAACTTTAAGTTTAGTATGTTTGCTCCCGATGGTGAAGGACCAGATAAGTAACGATATCAAGCAATAAAGGTAACAAAAGGTTGCCTGACCCCAAGAGATGCCATGCAAAACTTGTGACTCTATGGGTCTCCCAAACATGGCAATTCATGAACTCACACAAAAAATTAAAAGGATGAAAGAAAGAAGGCAGATACCCAAGACAAAAAGAGGAAAAGATAAAGAAGACACCAAAGTTGGAGTACAAAAGATGGCGACATAAAAGAAAATAAAGATGAAAAGTAGAACAGAATCAAGGAAAGACGATCACAAAAAGGAAGAAGAAAAGAAAGATAGGAATAAAGGAAGCAGGAAAAAAATATGATACACAAAAAACTACCTGGCAAAAATAATCAGAAAACTACAAGGAAGGCATAAGGCACTAAAACAGAAAAACAAGAAAGCAATTTTTTAAAACTAAGCAGGAGATCTAAAGGAAAGAATCTCACATTAGTATACACAAAATGAACTATAAACGAAAACTCTAAAGGTATAACTAAAATGCTCTGCAAAGTATCAGAAAGTTTTTTATAAGATTAAAACTTAAAGAAACCAAAATGCTGGTCGAAAAGCAATGCTTATATTAAGCAGAAGCATATTTAAAGCTGCTGTTTACATAAAAAATTGACATTACCGCCGTGTCAAAATCTCAATTCCTCCTGATCCTCAGAAGAAGTTGCCAATCTTCTACTAAGACACAGTTATAGACTTAAGAATCAGCGTACCCATATTGAAGCACCTAGCACCAATTCAGCTTCTAATTAAAACGCAGGTGCTCTTCAGCAGACTGTTACAGAGGTGGCATCAATATCCTGGAGATCAATGACCTAAATCTGAGCTAAGTACAAGAGATATGAAGGAAATCCTACAGAAAACCCCTTTTAAAATGCTTGGCAAGAGATTCAGGCAAGGGATTAGATCTCCAGGTGATCCAAGAAGCTAATATTAAGGAAGTATTAGACAGAAGAACTGGAAGAAGACCATACAATCACACACAAGGACAAGTGACACCTCCGCCAATGCATTATTCGTCTTATAGCTTGTCTTCAGGATATGTCCCCAAATCAAGTAATGTCAATGAAATCATCCAAATGACAAGTTAAAAGGGAAAGACAAAACAGTCAATACCCCAAAAATACAGGGAAAAACATCAGCAGATGCAGCCACCAAACAGATTGGGAGACTACAGAACAATATGGGCCAAGCAAAGATAAATAAGGATAAAAAAGGAACGAGGAAGTCAGGAATCACAAAACAGGACAAGCATGAAAATGGACAGGAAAAAACTGGTAAAGAAGGAATAGTGATGCTAAGGAGTCAAATGTATCTACCAGTACATGAAAATAACAGATCGCAAAAGATAATACAGCTACAAGACCACCCACAACAAGAAAGATTAAAGAGAACCATGAAACACATAAACACAGAACATGGAAATAGTCATTCAAGCCGACATTGGAAACACCATATAATCATTAACTAGGATTCAGACACAGAAACAAGAACCTTAAAGGCTAGCATCACCAAAAAAAGAGATTTAACAGTGCTAACATAAAGAAACTCCAAGGAAGACATCTATTTAAAATAAACAGAATCTCAATCAGAAAAAATCACAGATTCTCGCAAACAAGGAAATATAAATTGCAAAGTATACACTAAATACCTTCTGAAGATACTGAAAATCAGTAGTTATATCTAAGGAAACTCAAAGGCTTATTATGAAAAAGTCATTTACATCAGGGCATTGAAATTCCTGATTTCATTCAATGAATTCCATGAGAGACATGATTCAACCTAAGATCATTCCTGATCCAAAAGGAAGTTCAGGACCTTAAAGCTAAGAACAGACCTATGAACCATTCAATCAGTTTACAAATTGGAGTTGCTAGTAAGTGTGCCTTAACAAGTCCTAGGAGGTTGCCCATGACCTGGAAGACAATAACCGTACCCTGACAAAGTTGCCATATAAACCAGAAGCTAATAACCCTTAAGTAGACTTACCAATGAGAAGTCATAAGCTGAAGCCCATTTAATAAGCTGAAGGTCAATGGTCAGGGGTTAGAAGTTTCAGGAAAGTAACTTTGACGAAAGGGAGAAGCCAAAGATAGGTATAATAATTTGCCAGAGGAAAGAAATATCCGTAAATCTTCTCCCTGAAGGTCATGGGATCTCGCAATGATTATTACACATGATATATTAAAATAAGAGGAGATGAACAAATACAAGACTAGAACAAATAAAAGCAATAAAATGAAATAAGAAGAATGCGCTCAAGACAAGAAAAGTACATAAAGAATTAGCGAAAAAAGAACAGACTCAAAACAGTGGTACAAAAACAGTAGTCAACAAAAGAATGGAAATAAAGTACTTAAAGAAAATAGGAAGAGGAATCTCAAAGAAGCAGTGAAACAAATAGACTTAATGAAAGACATCACAGAAACGGATGCAGAAACTAAGATGATTCTAAGACAAAATAACCGATTAAAAGTAAAATTACTAGACGAGCGATAAGATCCACATAATAATACAACAGAAAACATCGTTTAAAACTAGCAGGAGGCCTCAAAGAAAAAAAATCACATATTCAACAAAAGGAAATTAAATTAAAACTAATAGAACTAAAAACTTCTCTGAAAAGATTAAGTTTCAGTAAATTGAAATCTAGGTAACATCAAACATTAACGTAACATATGCTTAACTCAAGAAAATATATTGCATTGGGCTTTCATAATGAAAATTTCATTTACACCCGAACCTACGAATTTATGTCCTTCCGAGATGCAAAAGTTGTAATCCCCTCTAAACTAGAACAGAGGATTGCCTAGATGCAGGCAGAAAGTAATCTTTCAAAGGTCTCAATTTAACAACAGACTCTAGGCAGGCTTTGCTCCAGTAGAGTGGAGGACAGCAACAGTCATCCCTTTGCACAGAGGTGGGCCATCAATTGATCCTGGAAACTATTGCCCATAAGTCTGACTAGACTGATATATGAGAGAATCATGAAGCTGAAACCCTTTTTAAAATCACTTCTGCCTGAATGGCCAGATGGTGCAGTGGTTAAGGCGTATGCCTTACAATCGCAAGGTGCAAGGTTTGATGCTCACTGCAGGAGAAGCTTTACAGATTGAAGGTATGTATTTTTTGCCCCTGAGGAGGGGACAGGAGATGAGATAGCTTAAGCGGGTGTTAAGATATTCGCCTCCCATGCACAAGGTACAAGGTTCAAGCCTGACCTCCGGCCAATGCATTATTTCCGGCCATTGCATTATCTACTTGTGCTACTGTGGGGGTCTGTCCCCCAAATCATGCTGAATGTTTCCATCTGAAACTCATCCATAAAGACAATTAAAAGGGGAGAATAGACAAGAAGGTCCTACGCTACCAAGTACCCCAAAGACAAATAGAGGAGGAAATAGACTTGAGTCGAAGAAGAAGAAGGGTGCAGCACCTCCAAAACAGCATGTGGGATGACTACCTGGAACAGATATGTGGGCAAGCAAAACATACAAATAAGGTACTTAAAGAAAAGTAAGTGAGGAAGTCACTGGAAGTCATCAAAAGAAAGGAGGAGCGTGCAGGACCAAAGTAGGACATGGAATAGAAAGACTAGGCCAGGAAGCTGTAAATACTGGATGGCTAGGAGGAAGCTAAGAATGGAGTTCTCACCAGCTACTAGAAAATTACCTCCGTGCTTGGCAAAAAAAGAATACCATCAGGCTACAAAGCATGCAAACACAAAAGGTAAAGTCAGACAACAATTCCTGCTCCACCGAGGCCCACCAGCCTCCCAAGGCTACACTTAGAAAAAGAAAAACATGGAAACTTGCCAGCTGCTCCACATGTCCAGCCTGACCGTTGGCAAAGCCTCCCACCATATCATCATTGTTAGCTACAGGATCCCCACTGAGCCTACAGAGAAACACTCAGTGTATACCTGAAGTGACAGGGAGGGCAAGTATCCAGTCCCAGCACAGGACAGGATGGCCGATTGAACCGGATCCTGGTACTCATAAACACAAAATGGCAACAGAAGATAGACATTTCTGTCTAAAACTAAGCAGAGACTGCTCAACGGAAAATAATCTCACATTAGTATCAACAGACAAAACTGGAAACTAGTCAAATCTGCAAAAGCTTAATAGGAGACTAAAATAGCCTTCTCTGCAAAGGATAATGGTAAAGTATTTTAGTAAGATTAGAAATCTTAAGGGAAACACTCAGAAACGTGCTGAGTTGACTGAAAAAGACAATGCTTATATTCAAGCAGAAGACATTGTAAACTTGCTGGCTTTTACATTCAATGAAAATTTCACCCGCTTATCACCTCTGGTCACCTCTGATGAAATTCCTCCTATGATTCCATTGCCTGATATCACAAAAGAAGAAGTTGTCACTGCACTCTCTAAACCTAGAAACACAGTATTTATGAACCCTTATGGAATCCCAGGGTGCCCAGTAAATTGCTGAAGCATGACCTAGCACACCAATTCAGCTCTCTATTTAACAACAGTCTCTAGGCAGGCTTTGCTCCAGTAGAGTGGAGGACAGCAACAGTCATCCCTTTGCACAGAGGTGGGCCATCAATTGATCCTGGAAACTAATGACCCATAAGTCTGACTAGACTGATATGCAAGGAGAATCATGAAGCTGAAAACCCCTTTTTTTTAAATCACTTCCACCTGAATAGCCAGATGGTACAGTGGTTAAGGTGTATGCCTTTCAATCGCAAGGTGCAAGGTTTGATGCTCACTACTGGGAGAAGCCTTACAGATTGAAGGTATATATTTTTTTTGCCCTGAGAGGGACAGAGACGAGATAATGCTGTTAAGATATTCGCCTCCCATGCACAAGGTACAAGGTTCAAGCCTGACCTCCGGCCAATGCATTATTTCCGGCCATTGCATTATCTACTTGTGCTACTGTGGGGGTCTGTCCCCCAAATCATGCTGAATGTTTCCATCTGAAACTCATCCATAAAGACAATTAAAAGGGGAGAATAGACAAGAAGGTCCTCGGCGCTCAAGTACCCCAAGACAAATAGAGGAGGAAATAGACTTAGTCGAAGAAGAATTGCAGCACCTCCAAACAGCATGTGGGATGACTACAGAACAGATATGTGGCCAAGCAAAAGATAGAAATAAGGTACTTAAAGAAAGGTAACTGAGGAAGTCACGGAAGTCATCAAAAGAAAGGAGGAGTGCAGGACAAAGTAGGACATGGAATAGAAAGACTAGGCCAGGAAGGAATACTGGATGGCTAAGGAGGAAGCTAAGACCTCACTTCCTGCAATTATATCATTGTTAGCTATGGAGTTCTACCAGCTACTAGAAAATTACCTCCGTACTTGGCAAAAAGATACTATTCAGCCCAGCACAGGACAGATGGCCGATTTAACCGGATCTCACTCATAAACACAAAATACAACAGAAGATAGACATTTCTGTCTAAAACTAAGCAGGAGACTGCTCAACGGAAAAATAATCTCACATTAGTATCAACAGACAAAACTGGAAACTAGTCAAATCTGCAAAAGCTTAATAGGAGACTAAAATAGCCTTCTCTGCAAAGGATAATGGTAAAGTATTTTTAGTAAGATTAGAAATCTTAAGGGAAACACTCAGAAACGTGCTGAGTTGACTGAAAAAGACAATGCTTATATTCAAGCAGAAGACATTGTAAACTTGCTGGCTTTTACATTCAATGAAAATTTCACCCGTTTATCACCTCTGGTCACCTCTGATGAAATTCCTCCTATGATTCCATTGCCTGATATCACAAAAGAAGAAGTTGTCACTGCACTCTCTAAACCTAGAAACACAGTATTTATGAACCCTTATGGAATCCCAGGGTGCCCAGTAAATTGCTGAAGCATGACCTAGCACACCAATTCAGCTCTCTATTTAACAACAGTCTCTAGGCAGGCTTTGCTCCAGTAGAGTGGAGGACAGCAACAGTCATCCCTTTGCACAGAGGTGGGCCATCAATTGATCCTGGAAACTAATGACCCATAAGTCTGACTAGACTGATATGCAAGGAGAATCATGAAGCTGAAAACCCCCTTTTTTTAAATGACTTCCACCTGAATAGCCAGATGGTGCAGTGGTTAAGGTGTATGCCTTTCAATCGCAAGGTGCAAGGTTTGATGCTCACTACTGGGAGAAGCTTTACAGATTGAAGGTATATATTTTTTTTGCCCTGAGAGGGACAGAGACGAGATAGCGAAGCGGTTAAGATATTCGCCTCCCATGCACAAGGTACAAGGTTCGAGCCTGACCTCCGGCCAATGCATTATTTCCGGCCATTGCATTATCTACTTGTGCTTCTGTGGGGGTCTGTCCCCCAAATCATGCTGAATGTTTCCATCTGAAACTCATCCATAAAGACAATTAAAAGGGGAGAATAGACAAGAAGGTCCTCGGCGCTCAAGTACCCCAAGACAAATAGAGGAGGAAATAGACTTAGTCGAAGAAGAATTGCAGCACCTCCAAACAGCATGTGGGATGACTACAGAACAGATATGTGGCCAAGCAAAAGATAGAAATAAGGTACTTAAAGAAAGGTAACTGAGGAAGTCACGGAAGTCATCAAAAGAAAGGAGGAGTGCAGGACAAAGTAGGACATGGAATAGAAAGACTAGGCCAGGAAGGAATACTGGATGGCTAAGGAGGAAGCTAAGAATGGAGTTCTACCAGCTACTAGAAAATTACCTCCGTACTTGGCAAAAAGATACTATCAGGCTACAAGACAAACACAAAAAGGTAAAGTCAGACACAATTCTGCTCACCAGGCCCACCAGCCTCCAAGCTACATAGAAAAAGAAAAACATGGAAACTAAGCTGCTCCATGTCCAGCCTGACCATTGGCAAAGCCTCCCACCATATCATTGTTAGCTACAGGATCCCCACTGAGTACGAAGAGAAACACTCAGTATACCTGAAGTGACAGGGAGGGCATTCAGCCCAGCACAGGACAGATGGCCGATTTAACCGGATCTCACTCATAAACACAAAATACAACAGAAGATAGACATTTCTGTCTAAAACTAAGCAGGAGACTGCTCAACGGAAAAATAATCTCACATTAGTATCAACAGACAAAACTGGAAACTAGTCAAATCTGCAAAAGCTTAATAGGAGACTAAAATAGCCTTCTCTGCAAAGGATAATGGTAAAGTATTTTTAGTAAGATTAGAAATCTTAAGGGAAACACTCAGAAACGTGCTGAGTTGACTGAAAAGACAATGCTTATATTCAAGCAGAAGACATTGTAAACTTGCTGGCTTTTACATTCAATGAAAATTTCACCCGTTTATCACCTCTGGTCACCTCTGATGAAATTCCTCCTATGATTCCATTGCCTGATATCACAAAAGAAGAAGTTGTCACTGCACTCTCTAAACCTAGAAACACAGTATTTATGAACCCTTATGGAATCCCAGGGTGCCCAGTAAATTGCTGAAGCATGACCTAGCACACCAATTCAGCTCTCTATTTAACAACAGTCTCTAGGCAGGCTTTGCTCCAGTAGAGTGGAGGACAGCAACAGTCATCCCTTTGCACAGAGGTGGGCCATCAATTGATCCTGGAAACTAATGACCCATAAGTCTGACTAGACTGATATGCAAGGAGAATCATGAAGCTGAAAACCCCTTTTTAAATCACTTCCATCTGAATAGCCAGATGGTGCAGTGGTTAAGGTGTATGCCTTTCAAGTGCAAGGTTTGATGCTCACTACTGGGAGAAGCTTTACAGATTGAAGGTATATATTTTTTTGCCCTGAGAGGGACAGAGACGAGATAGCGGTTAAGATATTCGCCTCCCATGCACAAGGTACAAGGTTCGGAGCCTGACCTCCGCCAATGCATTATTTCGGCCATTGCATTATCTACTTGTGCTTCTGTGGGGTCTGTCCCAAATCATGCTGCTGGAATGTTTCATCTGAAACTCATCCATAAAGACAATTAAAAGGAGAATAATAAGAAGGTCCTCGCCGGCCAAGTACCCCAAGACAATGAGGAGGAAATAGACTTAGTCGAAGAAGAATTGCAGCACCTCCAAAACAGCACATGTGGGATGACTACAGAACAGATATTATGTATTGCCAAAAGATAGAAATAAGGTACTTAAAGAAAGGTAACTGAGGAAGTCACGGAAGTCATCAAAAGAAAGGAGGAGTGCAGACAAAGTAGGACATGTAATAGAAAGACTAGGCCAGGAAGGAATACTGATGTATGAGGAAGCTAAGAATGGAACGCCCTACCAGCTACTAGAAAATTACTCTGTTCTTAAGTAAAAGATACTATCAGGCTACAAGAGAAAGACAAAAAGGTAAAGTCAGACACAATTCTGCTCACCAGGGCCACCAGCTCCAAGCTACATAAAAAGAAAAACATGGAAACTGAGCTGCTCCATGTCCAGCCTGACCTTGGCAAAGCCTCCCACCATATCTTGTTAGCTACAGGATCCCC